>NC_135348.1:29397282-29699425 GCF_023851605.1 Tamandua tetradactyla | reverse complement strand
TTGTTCATAGTGGCATCATGCACAACTGACAAAAGATAGAAGCAACTGAAGTGTCCCTCAATTGATGAATGGATAAACAAAATGTGGTATATACCCACAATGGAATGTTATTCTGCCATAAAAAGGAATAAAGTCCTGATGCATGAAACAACATAATTAAACCTTGAAGACATCATGTTGAGTGAAATAGTCCAGCACAAAAAGACAAATATTGTATGATCTCAATGATTTTAAATTATCAGAATAAGCAAACTCATAATGTCAGAATCTAGAAGATAGATTAGCAGGAGACTGGTTTGGGATAAGGAATGGGAAGTTAAGGCTTAAAATGTACAAGATTCCTACTTGGAATGATGGAAATATTTTGGTAATGGATGTGTGATGACTGCATTACATTGTGAACATAATTAACAGCACTGTTATGCATGTCTGAATGTGATGAAAAGGGGAAATGTTAGATTGTATACATTAACAGAACAAGTTTTTTTAAAAAATCCAAGAACTATATCACATAAATAGTGTGAACCCTATGTTAAACCATGGACTATATTTAATAGTACAATTTTTAAATCGTGCTCTTATCAATTGTAACAAATGCTCCACACCAGTCAAGTTGTTAATAATAGGGTATCATGCAAGTTTTTCATCCATGATTGCTCTATAACCACAGCTTCTTTAATAAAGATAAAAAAAAAAGTATTCAGTAAAGAAACACTGCAGGAGATTAGAACTATAAAATTTTTGTATTCAAATGAGGTATTGAAAGTTAAAATTGGGAGAACCACTGTCAGGAAATAAAGCAAAATTACAAAGACATGGAAAACAGGAAAAAAAATAAGAAAATTAGAGAATCAATCCAAGTACTCCGACAGCTAATCAATATGAGTTACAGAAAGAAAATAAATTTTAATTAAAACAAAAATAGAGAAAATGAATGGCAAGAAATTTCAGTGAAATAATAATAATTAAAAAAAATGTTGTGACCAAGGAGCATGAGCTTCTGTTGAAAGTGCCAATTGAGTGCTTAATGCAAGCAAAGCAAAGGGACTTACACCAAGGTGCATATTACAAAATTTCAGAATATCCTATATGTAAAAACCAAAAATCCTGAAAGTTTCCAGGTACAACAAACATGCCACATAGAAATCAAAACAGGACTAACGTCTCAGCAGCATCAATGGACACTAAAAAACAGTTAAGCCAACTTCAAAATTCTGAGAAAAAATTAATTTCAAGCTAGACTCCTATATTCATCTTACCTTTTCATTTTAAGGGTGGCATATGAATATGTAATCTTTCACTAGTTTTACTTACCAGGCATTTTTTTCTTAGTAAGTTACTGGAAGATGTACTGAAAGAATACAATGGAGTAAAGGGGAAAACATGGAATTAAAGAAACAGGAGAGTCAATAAATTTTAAAAAGGCAGTTGGAATTCCAAATATAATGTGTTCTGGAACAATGTAGTGTCCTGAGCACAATTTTAGAAAATAAATTTAGAAAATGTCTAATATGGTACCTCCAGAAGAAGATTAATAATAGATTTCCTGGTGTGCTTGACAATATAGAAAAAATCCATGGGAAACTAAGCAAACAAAAAGTGAGGCAATCACTAACTTCAATAAAAACAAAAATCTATAAAAATATAAACATTACAAAAATGCAAATATTGAATGTTGATTCAACAAAAAAGTTCAATACACCTACACTAGAAGCACAGGGGGAAGGAATTCAAGGGAGCGAATGCAGGGTTATGGGTTGGTACGAGAAAGAAAATGTTCATTTCCAAAAATAGAGAGTCAAAAGATAATATCTAAAATAGGAAAACCAAGAAGTGGTCATCTGTTTTTTCTATTTAGAAATAAGAAGTAAATGTTAGAAGAAATATTTAAAAGAGTTAAAGCTACTACAACACTGGGTTTGATGAACTGGAATAAAAAAATAGTATTTTTTATTATGAATCTGACTTTTTAAAAATTGCTTTCATTTGCTGTAAATACATATCAAATTAACTTTTAATAAAAGAGGCCCTAGTGATTATGTTGACTTATTAAATAAGAGTAATTTAATTATAATTTCTTGCCTGTTCAAGTACAATATCTCCCTTACTTTGTCTTTCCAGCTAACCTGCATTTTTCAATGCAAACTATACTTTTTTGCCAGATTAATCTTTTTACATTATAGCTTTAATCTTTTCTTCTGCTCAAACACTTTAAGGGGCTAACCACACTAATTTGGCATTCATGGTCTTAAGAACTATTTTTTTTTCACTTAATCAACAGATATTTGTGGAAGAGCTACTGTGCACTCTATTGGAAGCAATGAAGAGCAAGGCAGAAGTAATGTCATTCTTTGAGGCATTTAAATTTTACCTACCTCTTACCACCCTCTTTTTTCTAGGCTTTCGTTCTAAAACTTTTGAACAAAACTTTCATCAGTCCTCCCTTATATTCACGTATGAATGGATAGATCTTGGTTATCATTCAGGACAAAGTGCAAATCCTTTTGTATGTCTTATACCTTTTTTTTGTAAGGTTTTGTAAGTCTTATAACTTTCGTCCCTCAATTCTTCCATTACTGCCTACTTTTGAACTTATTTCATTTTTTTGTGTTGCACCATAGTGACTGCTGCATCTTCTGGGTGGAAGTTACTATTTTCTTATCCAAATGTCCTTTGAACTTTAGTCATGTGACTTTGATGCACGGGTTGTTTCTTCTGTATTGCAGCAACCCATAAACATGCTGTCTTCCCAACCAGAGTCAGAGTTTCTTGAGAACAGCGTCTTTGACAGATTCATTTTGTACAATACCTTTGCACATTGTAGAGACTCAATAGGGCAATTTTCCAGAAAATGCATTGGGATATTTTCACCTAGAAGCATCAGCACTATTTTAATGGTGGTTTATAAACTCAGGATATGCTTTTTCAAGAAAAAATGTTTTTAGAATAATTTTAGATTTACAGAAAAACTGGGATGATAGTACAGAGAGTTCCCACTTACCTCATACCCGGTTTCCCCTATAATTAACATCTCACATCAGTTTGGTACATTTGCTATGATTAATGGACCAGTATTGCTGCATCAATATTAATTAAAGTACACTTTATTCAGATTTCCTTAGATTTCCCTAATATCCTTTCTCTGTTCCAGGATCCTACCCAGGATACCACATTACATTTATATGTCATGTCTCCTCAGGCTTCTCTTGAATGTCAGTTTCCAAGACTTGCCTTATTTGTGATGATTGTGTTAGTTTTCTCTTACTGCAGTAAAAAATTACCACAAATTTAGTGGCTTAAAACACTATAACTTTATTGCCTTACAGGTCTATAGGTCATAAGTCCAAAATTGGTCTAGCTGGTCTCAAATTGAGGCATCAGCAGTGTTGTGTTCCTTCTGGAAACTCTTGGGGAGAATCTGTTTCCTTGCCTTTTCCAGCTGCTGGAGGCCATACACATCCCTTCCATAATGGCCCTGATAGTCTTCAGGAGTCCTATTCTGGTATTTTGTAGAACATGCCTCCATTGGGAATTGTCTGATGTTTTTCTCATGATTAGACTGGGGCCAAGGGTTTTGGGGAGGAAGACTGGAGAGGTAAGGCCCATTCTCATCATATTGCATCAAGAATGCACACTACGAACATGACTTATCTCTTTTAATGTCAAACTTTATCACCTGATGAGGTAGGGTTTTTGAAATGGGATCAACAGCATAATGATCCCCCAAAGATGTCAACATCCTCATCCCTGGAACCTGTGAATAGGTTGGGTTAAATTGCAAAACTGAATAAAGCTTGCAGATGAAATTAAGGATGCTAATCATCCGACCTTCAGACGGGGATTATCGTAGAGGACCTGTGTGCGACTGACGTAATCACGAGTTCATAAGGGAAATCAGAGAAAAAGATGTGTTGATGGAAGCAGGTCCAAGTGATACTGAGTGAGAACAACTCTGCTTGCTGTTGCTGACTTTGGAGATGGAGGAAGGAGGCCAGAAGCCAAAGAACATAAGTGCCCACCAGAAACAAAGAAACAAGTTCTCCCCTCTAGAGCTTCCAGAAATGAACATAGCCCTGCTAAACTCCTTGATTTTAACCCAGTAAGACCCATGTTGGACTTCTAATCTAGAGAACTGTAAGAAAACAGATTTTGATTGTTTCATGCTATTAAATTTGTTGCAATTTGTTATAGCAGTAATAAATAAAAGACTAATATATCACTTTTCTCCACTGTAGAGTTGTTCATCTTTCTCTCTTTCCATACTCTACTCTTTGGAAGGAAATCACTATGTACAGCCCACACTTGACAAGTGAGGAGTTATGTTCCATCTGCTTGAGAGCAGAGTATCTCTCTATATATATTGCTTTGAATTCTTCTGCTGGGAAAACTTGTCTATTCTCCACATTTATTTATTTATTTATTATTTATTTATTTATTTATTTATTCAATTATTTATGTATATCACTATGGACTCTTGGATATACCTTTTTTATTTTAGATTATAACCCAGTATTGTTTTTTATATATGTATATATAATCTGTTTTTTATATATGTATATATATATGTATAATTGTTCTAGCTTTGGCCACTGAACATTCTTTCAATTGGCTTCTAAGTCCATTTGACATAACCCCATAATAGTGGGTTGTTCTTTTTTTTTAGCACTTCTTTACTTTCTGGCACTACAAGATGGTCCATACTTTTAACTTAAAGTTCTGAAAGTGGGGTATTCCTGGTTAGGTAGCTCAGGACATGGCTCCTCTTTTTTCTCTAGTATTCATAGAGTGCCAATAACATATCTCTTCTTGGTAGCATGTGGGCTGCAAAGCTCCAAGCATTATAGAATCTCTGCACAGTTTCCCAAGCAGGAAGGGAGAAGGCAGGAATCCTCTGCTTCTGCTTCTCTGGTTGAACCCTGACATGTACACTTGGAGACAAACTACTTGTGGCAGAATCATCACCTGGTTCAGTATTGCAATTACACTCCTTCACTCTAATATTTCTATAATTCTTTTATTTTTCTTAAAATTGTTTTAACCATTATAGTTAGAGAATTAAACTGTTCACTGTTGTCCATGCAGCATACAGTGTACTCTATATGAGTCACCTTCTCTAGAAGGAAATTTCCTCTGAGCTGGGCTAAATTAGCAGAGAAGATATGAGGAAGGGTTGGGATGGGGCAAATCTAGGGCAGAGTGAAGAAAGTGAGGATATCCATTCACAAGTTGAAAAATAATACAGGTTGACGATGTGACGAAATAAATACATCTAAAATGTCTACTGATCTTTGGGTGTTTTGAGAACTCCACCGGCTTGTTGATACATTGCTAGAAGTAAACAAGATCCAAAGCATACTGACTCCAGCCCTTGCTTTTCAACCAGAGTCAAACAACAGTGCTTTTATTGCTTGAAAACAGAAGGTCTTTATCTTCCTTAGCTGCAACCATTAAGCCAACCTTTTTTCCCATTACAGTTATTCAGTCTTTATTATCTAGATGCAAAATCATTAATGTACCATAGAAATCACACTTTTCCATGAATCCTTCGCAGGCAGCACCTTCAGAAAAGAAATCTTGTCTTGGTTTCTTACTGTAGTGAGAAGCACACAGGATTGAAAGACAGAATACATGAGTTTGAGTCTGGTCAAATCTTGAATCAGAACACACCCTATTTCCTTTCCATTTTATTTTTCACCCTAACTCTCTACCTTCTTACGTTCAATATATTTTATGTAAATGTCTTGTTTATTGTCTATAGCCCCCACTGGAATATAAGCTTCAGGAGGGCAGTGATTTAGTTTATGGATTCACTGCTGTATGCCAGTACACGTTGTAATACCTGACGCATAGCAGATGACTGGTAAATATTAAAGAGATGACCCTCACTCTGTTAGTGAATGTGTAATATGGACAAAGCAACCTTGTTATGAGGATGAAAATGATAATGCATGTGACATTCAGTAATAAAGGATTCCAACATCTCCTCTTTTCTAAACAGAGTGTGTGGGAGATGGAGAAATACACGGCAGAAATAAAGCATGATAACTAATTTTACCCTTTCTCAAATTTTATTTCTGTTATCTTAATTCCTTAATTCTTTGGCTACTATAGTGTCTTGTGTTGGAATCCATAGAAAAGTTTGTTTAACTTGGTATTGTACTACGTAGGGGTTTAGGAAGAACTTTCCTGCTTATCATTGTTAATCACTCAGACAGTAGATAAATGGGATCATCATTGCCTGGCATTAGGCTGGAAGTAATGAAGTATTAAAGATCAATAGAGCATATATACCAGAAACTAATAATAATATCCAGACATTTTTTTAAACATAACCCAAATAGTTTATGCTGTACTTGACAGCTTGTTCTTATTCTTTCTTTCATGGAAATAGAAGAACAATGGAAAATCCTTGGGCAATAAAATACTGGGCAAATCTTGCAAATAAACCTTATGAATGTTCAGTTTTGAGCTCTGGGACCAAAAAAAACCCCGCAAATTTCATTCTCTGGTGCTCTGAAATGGTTAGTGAATATCTAATGTTAATTTAGAAATACACATGAAGTCCACAGAGACAGGCACAGAAAGGTCAACAAGGACTAATATTGGGTCACGTTTTGTAATTGTTGTTGTTGTTTTCTATTTATTTTTCTGCAGTGAGCATACACTATTCATATACTGATAATGAAAATTTTAAAGTGTCTCTTTTTTTCTTTACATGGTATTTTATATCTTGGCAGTAATAGATATTTCCCAAATATCTGCACAGTTTTATTATCAATTACTAATTAGAATGGGGAGAAAGGTAAAAAGCAAATGGGAATTTAAAGCATGAAAATAGGTAAACACAGGCCAAATAAAAATATACAGTCAAAAAGTTCAATAAACAAACTGTTTTGGCACGACAGTTAACTCCAACTATTTATAAGCAAGTTTTTTTGGCCCTTCTGCTATTTTCCCATAAACGCTAGGAGAACACTGAGTTCGGGGACTTTTTCAAGCTATTGGCAGGAGACATAACAGAAAGCACATTTTTTACTAATATTATCTTATTTTAAAATGCTATTGATCTTAAACTACTTCCACAATAGCAAATCAGGGGCTTTTCAAGAATTTATAGGGAAAAACTGTGAAGTTTATCTTTGAAATCAAATGAAATAATACCTGTACTTTCTACTTTGGGGAAATTTTATGTTAAATCACTCCGACAGGCAGAGATGACAAAACATCGAGAAATATTTAAAGATTTCATTTCTCTTCCTGATAACGACAAGGTTCGTTTTGTGCTCTCAGAGGGGAAATCAAATCTGATTTACCATCAACTGCCTCGGTGCTACAATTCACATTTCACATTCTTTAAACAGCTTCAGCATAGCAATATTATCGCCCTTTTACGATGGGCTTGATCAACTGCCAGACACCTGACAAATCATCAAATGCTTTCATTTGAACCTCTCTGCTTCTTTATCGTGATAAAGCATGATGCGTAGCGTGTGGCAGCCCATCATAATTTTATTGGTCAAAAAAGAAGCTTAATTTGCACAACCTTTCTTTGAAAGGGGAAGTAGTAGCAACAAAGCAGACAGACTACATTTCCATTCCCCTCACTTTTCTTCCTTCCTTGGTTTCACCCCAAACAGCAAAACATCTCACTCTTCTCCTTGGCCTTGTCTGAGAAAAGTTCAAGTAAGATTTTTAAAAGCTTCGGGAAGCATCTGTAAAGTAACTTTGACCAGCCTCACTCTTGTAATCCTCAAATTACTATTCTGATCTTGAGTCCTAGCAGGCCAGCAGTGAGCTAAAAGGAAACCTTAGTGCACAGGCTATGAATTTTAATGTTCAGCAGGAAAGGAATTAAAATGTTTAATCATTCTACCAGGTTTATAAGGGGTAGCAAAGTGAATGCCGACTGCCTTGATTGAATTAGTTTGGACCAAAGATTGTGTGCAGCTCTTTGAGGTTGTATTGGGTTTTATTTTAGTGTTTCTAATCTTCTCCTATAGTTGAGTCCAAGTTAGTCAAAACTGTAGGATAAGCTAAATCCCCCTGGGGCACTCTTCCTCTCCAGGGGTTGCCCCAAGTCATCGTTATAGCTGCCCCTGCGGCGTCATCGACCTTGTTATTGGTTCACCCTTCAGTTCATTTGACCATGATTTCCTTTGCAAAGTTCCGCTTTCCTGGTTTATGGACACTTATTTCTCTTAACACAGGTTACTACACAATATATTTCTTCCATAAAGTTCTTCCTCTTCTACTGAAATAGTCAATGCTAGGATTCCTGTCTTATGGCTTACATGATCATGCATACATGATATTGATGCATTTATTTTTCAGGAAATTTGTGTTTCACTTTGTTTATTATTATTACTGTCTTTCTCCTACCATCCACCCATCCATCTCTCATCGCTGGCTCCTGAGTCAGATCTTTTCGTGGTGGCCTTATGAATGACGCGAGATAATGGGAAGCTGAGTGGCAAACAGAACTAAAATATTTGTTGCGGACGGTGAGGCAGTGGGGAGGGTGAAGGGACAAGGCAGTTGAGAACTGCCTTTGTAAAGGCTAAGATTTTTAAAAAGAACTCTGTGAGAAGCTTTGCTAAGCCAACTCTTATGTTCCTCTTTTTTGACTGTCACAAAACTTTGTTTTTTAAAAAAATCCATATGATCCACCTATGTTGTTGGAGTTCGATTTGTGGGGATGGGGAATGGCATTTGCTTTTTGTTTGTGTTTGATTGTTTTTGCTATACAAAGCAGGCTGACACTGATCTCAAGTGGGAAAAAAATACAAGCAAAGGTGGTTCAGTCTCTATACCATTCAGACTGACTCTCTGGACTATAAATATCCTTCAGCCCATCTCACATGCCCGCTTCAGGCTACTCAACTCAGCATGGCTCAAATGAAACTCAAAAATGTGCTGTTTTACCACTTGATTTTCAGTAAATGACAGAACCATCCACACAGTTGGGCCGCCTATAAATCTTGAAGGACAGCTCCTCTCATCTCTCTACTTAAAACCAACCACTGTGTTCTACCTCCTCCTATTTCTAGAATCCATCCCCTTGTCTTCATTTTTCCACTCACAATCCTAACCTAAGATATCAGCATCTCTCTCTGCAACTCTCTCTAAAGCCTCGTAACTGTTCTGCTGCCTCTGGTCTTGTCTCTTTTCAATTAGAGAGATATCTAAAATGTATCACACCATAAGAGTAGGACTTCCCATTTTTCTTATAATGAAATTCAATCTTCTTGTTTTTGCTGGCAAAGCCTTTCGTGGTGCAGCTCCTGCTTACTTTACCAAGACAGCCTCATTCGTGCTCTTTTCCTTTCTTTCAAGGCACAAGGACCACTTTTTTCATTCCTCTGAAGACTTAAGTACTTCCTGCCACGGAGCATGCAGTTTGCTTTGCCTGAAAACCTCACCAGCATCCAATCCCCAATGTGCGCATACCTAACTCCTTTGTTCCATTCATGCTTCAGTTCACAGCTTAAATATTACCTCTTCAGAGACACTTTCCTGTCCCATCCTTCCCCCCTACTTCATGTCACTCCCCAACTGGTCAGGTCTCCGTGTTACATGCTTTCCTAGCACGATAACCTTTTGATCATATCACACATTTTGTCTATAATTAGATAACCTTCCTGTAATTATTAATGCCTGCCTTCACTGTAGACTGTAAATTATTTGATGTCTGATGTTGGTAGTCTGGGTATTATGTTGGTAAATTCCTAATCCATTACTGTTGTACAGTCAGTGATTCAAATTAAAAGTTCAGGCACGAAAACTGAAAATTTTCTGTGTAAATCATATTTGCTATTTCTATTTCCCTACTCCCAGGAGAAGAAAATATACACCTTAGGTACCAATAAATACAGGCAGCTAGGATGGAGGTGAAGTGGTAACTAAAATTAAAATTCCGGGCATTCCAGGGGATTGGCCCTCTCTTCTCAAAGGACAGGCCAGTCACCAATAGTGATGCCATAAGATCTCCCACCTATAGATTCAATCCTGGCACTTCTAGGAATAAAGCACCAGTATCCATTTCAATTCAACTTTCACCCTCATTGCTGAGGGAGCTCACAAAAGCAGTTCATTAGTGCCACCTGGGGTGACAGGTTGATGGTTCCACAATTACATCTGCTAATAAATGAACTGATGATACAAATCAAACTCACTAAAATCTCTGTTCACCTTGAACTACATTGTTAAAAATCAAGGCCACGATGATGCACTCCATAATATTTCAGAAGTAATAAAGCCTAAAGTTTCCACTATAAAATGAGAATTATGTGCAGTGAGGTATTTTATTTATTCCAGAATGTTTTTTAGGGGGGCGATCATAGCTAATGGCATGCTGCCTATCAAAATGGACCAAGAAAAAGACATGGTTTAAGCCAGTGGGATGACTCTATTGCCAGTCATGACCATGTCCATCTTTAGGGGACTCAGCATAAGCCCATCTACCCACGGACGTCTAAGACTTTCCCGAGGAAGCCAGTTCAATTCTTTTTCTTTCATACTCACTACTTACAATGCTTGATTTCCTCATTTAATAGCCATTTAATGTATATTTAATAAATATTCATGGTATGCACTACTTTAGGCTCTGTGGAAAACATAACATGAAATGAAATAGACTCACAGCTTTAAAATGAGTTATCAAGGTGATATTTATAACATTTATGTTTATATGTAAACACAGCTAGTGAATAGCTATACAAAAAGTGGATAATCTTTTAATATAAAATGCATGGTAGGTTTTAAGCTGAATTTCAGAATAAAGGGAAAGTCATTCTGGGGTAACTTAAGTCAAGGAAATATCCTTGGAGGAACAAAAAGGAGTATAGGATATCACCTGACAGGGGTGAAAGGAAAATATACTCAGAAATGCGCAAGAGTTGGAGGGCGTTGCATGAGCAGAAAAGGCCAGGGAGACATAAACATAGCTTTTTTAAGTGCTCTGAGTTGAGAATTGAAGAGAATATTGTTCTAGTTTGCTAGCTGCCAGAATGCAACGCACCAGAGACAGATTGGCTTTTAATAAAAGGGGATTTATTTTGTTAGTTCTTCAGAGGAAAGGCAGCTAACTTTCAACTGAGGTTCTTTCTTGCGTGGGAAGCCTCAGGGTAATCTCTGCTGGCCTTCTCTCCAGGCCTCTGGGTTCCAACAACTTTCCCTGGGGTGATTTCTTTCTGCAACTCCAAAGGCCTGGGCTGAGCTGCAAGTGCTGCTTGGGCTGTGCTATGTTGCACTCTCTCATTTAAGCACCAGCCAATTAAATCAAACATCATTCATTGCAGCAGGCATGCCTCTTAGTTGACTGCAGATGTAATCAACAACAGATGAGATTCACGTACCATTGGCTCATGTCCATAGGAGCAGAACTAGGTACCTTCGCCTGGCCAAGTGGATAAGTGAATCTAACCCCCACAAACATGTTGGCTGATGTTGGAAACCGTAAGAGAAAATTTGGGTAAGGAAGGGCCACATTAAAAAAGAGTTTAAATACTCAGATGAAAAAATCTTAACTATATCAAAAAAGGCTAAGAAAATGTTATGTTTTTAAAGACAGTGGCATAATAAAAGTGGTGCTTCAGGAGTTTATAGATTAAAGAATGTATATACCAATGTTAGGGAGACATTTTTGAGTTCACTGTGGTAAGACAGGTCGAAAATGATGGAGAACTCCAGTTTATAATGAGAATAATAAAAAGTAGTATTTCAAAGTAGCTCTTAGAAATAAGAATCTGTAAGATTTGATGCCTGATGAGTTATGACAGATTTTAGGAGAGGAAGATACGAAAGGTAAGAGATGACTCGAATACTTTCAGCCTTGGAGTTAGAAAGAATGATATTTTAATCACCTCAAATCCATAAATTGAAAAGAGGGCACTCATTTGGTAACTACTTAAGTTTGGTAGGTAAGATTTTGTGGTGTGTCCAGATGATTTAAGTGGAACTCCCAGGATTTAGCATTTAGAGCCCCTTAGGGTCTACGCAGTTCACATCCCCAGCAGGATGCATAAATTATTTCTGCCATATTCCTAACAGAAGTGCAAATACTTGCTATGTTTGGGGATCATTATTCACAACGTCTACTTAATGCTGAATTAAATTCACTCTCCTGTACCTTTCACCTGAAATTTCCATTTCTACCTTCTAAAACAATACCGGGCAAGAGTACGTCTTCTACCAGGCGCTAGTTTCTCAGATAAATGAAGGTAATCAAATATACAGCCACCCTCTGCTTCCATCTTTTCAAGAATAACCATTCCTTATTTTCTTCAGGTATACCTCATTAACATAATTTCTACACGTCTTGTTTATTAACAGAGACTAATAAGCCGCACATCTCCCAGCTATGAGAAATGTTGAAACTATTTGACTTATGGATAGATGTCACAATATAGCCTTAAGAAAAAGAACAGGTAACTTTCCTTTCCCTAAAGGAAAATAATATAAAAATTACATCTCAACCAAAAATAAAAGCTTAAGTTTAATGAAAATTCAAGACTAGCAATTCTGAGGAATTTGTAATTGGACTCCTGACTTGAATGAGAGAATAAATTAAAAAGAATAAAATTCAATTTTCCAAAGGATTGTGATTTTCTCCTAGTATTCATGCAATAAATTTGGCAGGCCACAAAGATTTTAGAAAAATTATTGTTTTTAGTGTCTGATTTTTTTGTTACAATGTGTTTGCTTCTAAACCTTGAGGTGAATTCATAAAAAAGAAAAATCCATTTAAGTAGCTATTATCTCTGAATGGAGAGTAGATTTGATAAAACCTGCATACAACTAACAACTATTTGCCTACCCAAATGGCTTTTGCGCTGGCAATTATGCCTCAGAAAATAAATTATTATTATTTATGATCATAATAATGTCTATTTACATAAATAGTTCCTCAAAGGGGTTTTTCTTTATTCTCAGAGTATCTCTCATTTGCAAAAGTTAGAAAGCTGCTTTGCAGTTCCAAGTGGGAAAATGAGTTAGATAGGCACAGGCCCATCAAAGCAAAAGTCTGTATTCACTGTGCCTGCGGCTGGAGGACAGTCTTGGGTTTTTTATTCTTTCCATTCAGTATCTTCTAAAATAAAAATCTTAAACCTTAAAAAAATAGATATCAAGAACTGTAGGCACCTACTGTGTGGCCACCATTACATAACAAGGAAGACATGGCCCAGCCCCAAATTTAACTGAGAAGACAAGATTTTGAAATAAATAACTTGAGATTCTTGTGAGAATATAATGACTTCCTTTGAGGAAGCCATCACACTGCTAAATTATGGAACAAGAAATAAATATAATTGCGTTTTATTTCCTACTCAACAACTTACCTGAAGCTAGTTATTTATCCCACCTGTGAAATGCAATAAACCTGCATGCTACCATCCTATCCCAGAAGAATAGGTGAGAATTAATCACCTGTGGGTGTCTGGAGTTTCACGAATAGTATTGTGATATACAAATTGCAGTACCTTCATTTTGCTTTTATTACACATTCACAGGCCTTATACACCAGAAGGTACCTTTGATGGAACTGTATATCAACATGTATCCAACATCCCTCTGCAGTATCTCCAGTGCATAAGCTGAAGACCCAGCTAAAAATACAATTAAACAATTGTGCATTAAATCATGCAAGGTTGAGACATGCAAAATCTCAATTTACTTTTTGTAATTTTGTCATTCAAAATTAACCTTGTAGTTGCCAAATAACAGTATTATAATTGTAGGTATATATTCTACATTTATGAGATATTGCAAAATACCTGACCTTCCCAAAGAAGGTTAGCTAATTATTTTGTAACTAGCAAGAGCAAGTTCGTCAAACCTGCATCTCAGTATGCGTTAACTAACCCTTTTTCATCTTACCAGCTTTTATTACCATTGTTTATGATACATTAATTACATTTCATATTCAAGCTTGAATTTAGGATTGAAAAAATGTATCCAAGTGTACCCCAGTGGCTGTTAGTTGTTATAATATCAAACTCTCCAAGTAGAAAGGAGGCCTACATGACTTTATATTTAAATTTATGTTTCTAACCATAGCTGAGAGAAAAGACATTTTGCACATGGTAAGCAAATAATAAATAATCGTAGCACGTTTGAACCATATTTAGATTGCAATGAAAGATAGGGCTATCTCAGTATATGTTGTTATGGGGGTAGAATTGTGTCTAGTTTATATCAGCCAGGGTTAGGTTTTTAACACTGCTTATATTTTCACTTATATGTTTTTTTAAAAATTATAAATTCAAAACCCAAGATTCCATCCAATGGAGCTGTGCTTACTTGTCTACCCTTTTGATGGCCATTTCTTAAATAACCTGCTACAGGGATGTTGTCAATATTAAATGAAAAATTTACATTATAATTCATAAACTCAACCTTTCCTATAAAAATACCATTTCACTATGAGTTCTATTCAGAGGAAGTAAGAACCGAGGTGTGTATTTGTTTTTAGTTACAGTGGATTATGAAAGATATAGAAAGCATCATTCCTTATGCTTTCATTTCAAATATCAATTTTGAGAATATTTCAACATTCAAATGGGCATAAAAATATTCCTTCAAGTGAACAAAGTTTGAATCTTTGAATATTATTTTGTAAGTATAAAACAAAGAAAATTCTTGATGCTAAGTTTTTTACATATGCATTTTCCCTGATCATCATGCTATCCTTCTTTAGACATTTTTCACTTTATGAATTTATGTTTTGTGTACCTTCCTTCTTTGTAAAATGTAAAAGAACCATTGCTTGCTACTTACTTCCTGAGTAGAACTTATAGTAAAACTGTATTTTTATAGGAAAGGTTGAGTTTATGAATTCTAATGTATATCATAGAAATCCTTCATTTAAAAGGAGAAATATCAAGGCTCACATATTGAGAAATAACTATTGAATTATTGTGGAAAAAATCTCTTTATATTTCAGAGGCACTTGCAGCATTGCTGCAAAATCAGTTTGACACAATTCAAGTCAGCTGTCACATTATTTACTTAAAAACAATTTATTTAACTCCACTACGAATAGACAACTTTTTGGTTTTGGCAGAAATGCAAAGGAAATAAAGAAGCTTGATCTTGAAGAGCTTAAAAGTAAATTTTGTAGAAACAAAACATAAACCCAAGAAATGAGTGAGAATAGTTATAAGGAACAATTCCATATGGACAAACCACGTTCTACTCACTGAATATAGAAGTTGTTTAGTAATAGAGTTATAAGTCAGTTAATGATGGAGATTGTAAGTTGGTTAATGGTGCAGGTGGTTTTGCAGGCTGGCAATGCCTGCAAGTAGGTTTGGACAGGTCAGGACCCACTTCATTTCAGAGTCACCCGTACCATGGGAATAAGCAACATCACTGTGTACAATGTGTATATTGCAATAGCAGATAAACAAAGCCAGAAAGATTACTGACAACCAGGATGTGTTTCATGACACATCAGCTTTAATACTGTAGCCCTCCAGTATGCTGTTCCCTCCAGCTTTTCATTAAGGAGTACAGAGAGGGCTGGTGGATACGTAATAGCGTTAATAGTAAAAATAGGTGGAGGCATCTTTTGGAAGGATTAATTAAGATTAGGAAGAGATTTTTACCTTTTATTATCTAGGGTAACAGATAACTAGGAGTTATGACTGATCATCAGTACAACAAAGGAAAGTGATAGGCAATGCTTGGGCTTGAGTTAGAATTTCCATAGGAAAATGTATATTCTATTCCAGTACTGGAAATCTAAGACCTGCTAACTTTTAATATAGGACTGTGAATATATATACAATAGCTTGCGATTGCTAGGTCCTTTCTCAAAATCCCTAACAAGAAAATAATTATTTAAAAGTTATGTAATTAGCCTGCAGCTCTTGCCATTTAAACATTATGTAAGTCAAATTATCAACCTTTTGTCCTTCAGTTGTAAAATGTAAGCCCGTAGCTATGCTAACATAAATACACATTTTAAAGCAAACATAAGTTCATAAGTAAGAGAAAACTGTCAGAAAAAATATTCTTACGTGTTTCTGGTACTATTGCACCATTTTTTAAGTGAAAATAAAATAAAATTGGGATTTAAGGTAAATAAAGCTGTAAAAACAACATCAGCCCATGTGTATAAAAATGGCCTTACATTCTTGGTTTCTTCCCTATTTTATATAAATTCTTTTTATTTCTAAGTAGACACAAAATAAAACTGTATTAAATGTTAATTAGTAAGTATTAACCCTAGTGAAATTTCACAGATGTGTTAAATTGATTTTCTTTTGTGTTTTCCAGCCCCTTGATAAAAACACATTCTATTATTATAATTATCCAATTTACAGTGAATATCAGAGCTGGTTTTCAATGCAATTGTGGTCAAGAATTTCATTAAACTGTTTTTTAAAAAGCAAAGGATTTATTTTTCCTCTAGAAGCTTAATTGCATGTGGAAAAATAGTTGCATTTTCTCTTTCTATTTTTCAATTCTGAGGCTTAGAATTTTAACTTAATTTATTCCTTATTCTGTATGGCATTTCAACCCTTGATGAAGCACATATCAGGGGCTTTGGTCATGGAAAGTAATAATGTCAAAGCCCAGAAACTGCTAAATATAAAAATAAGGAAATTCAAAAGAGAGCAAGCATTATCAGAAGGCCACAAGCTGACAAAAGCTAGCAATTGCTTTAACTTGTAAAACACAATTGTGCATTATTTCTTCTAAAAAATTACTTAAAGTCAAAACTTTTTGTTTCAATTATAAACTCACACTGTTTTCCTCAGTTGTGTTTGTTTGGTGACTGTTGGTCCCATAGGCCCAGGCATGGAAACTTTTAGTTATATTTGCCCTAGAATTTCATCGAAAGGTGAATATATTTAGATGGTAGTTTCCTAACTTTAGCTGCAACTGCATCAGAGTTACCTGGACAGCATGTTAAACAGGTTGCGGAGCCTACTAGCAGCATTTGCACCTCTAATAAGAGCCTTTATAAAGGATCACTTTAAGAACCCTGAGCTAAGGGGACTAGGGCCTGAGAAGACTGCTCAGAAGAACTGAGATGTTGCCAGTATTTAGGGTCCTCAGAATCCCTCTGAACTGAGAATTCCAACCCAGGAATTTAACTGCTGATGAAAGTGCAAGGTAGAGAGCTGTAAATATTTTCAAATCCTTCTAGAAATTGCCTAATAAATGCTTACCAGATATAATGTCTAAGATTAGTCTCATGTACCTAAGGACCAATTTTATTACCAAAAAGAACTTCAGGTCCACAGTCAAAAGCAATGCTGGAAGATTCACGTCTTATATCATCACCCACCACCACTTTTTTCCCCTGGGGTACTTCTTCAACACACACATATACTCACAATCCACTCCCCCCGCATGTAAGCAACTGTAAGCAAGTACAAAGCTAGAAACAGAGTAAGTGGATGCCCTAATAGCACATGTTTAAATAATTAAGAGTTAAAAATTCAGGTGTGCCCAGCCTAATTACATGGATCCTTAAAAGTGGAGACGTTTTCCAGGCTGTGATCAGAAAGAGAAATGACTGTGGAAGAGAGAACTTGAGAGATGGCAGTGTGAGAAAGACTTGCCTCACCATTGCTGGCTTTGAAGATGGAAGGGTCCACAAAACAAGGCATGTGAGTGGCCTCTAGAAGCTGATGAAGACAAAGAAATTGATTCTCACCTAGAATCTTCAGGAAGGAATGTGGCCCAGCTCACGCATTAATTTTAGCCTAATAAAGCCCATAGGGGGCTTCTGACCTATAGAACAGTAAGGTAATAAATCCGTATTGTTTAAACTACTAAGCTTGTGGTAATTTGTTGTGACAGCAAAAAAAAAAAAAAAAACAACTATACAATCACCATGGCAAGTTAATTTTTAAAATACTTACTAATATGAAAATCTTGAATTATTCTGTCATTCAACATATATGTGGAATGTTATTTAATGACATTTGCAATCTCTGTATCATTACCGCTATATCTGATTTCATTGCATTAAAACCCAAGGTTTGTTTGCCCTGAGACAAAAATGTCGAACATCAAAAGCTGCTGAGTCAGAAAACAGATTGCAGTGAAACTGTTTTAAAGGACATGTTCCATCCCTCAGGAGACTACACCGGATTTCATTTTCAACAATTCTTGTGGGAACTTTTAAAGCTGGATGAGATTTAGAAATTGCAAGGGAAATTTTTGAATGGAATAGAATTTTGAAAAAGTCCACCTCCCCCAAAAAACTTGAATGTTTAAAAATTAAGGTGATTAATTTCCAAATAAATGATTCAGAAAATAAGTTCTCTAGGACTCCAAATGAAGGAAATGCAACCAGTAGAGACCGGGAAAAGCACCATAATGGAAATGCTATTTAACATGGGTATTGAAAATGGCAAAGAATTGTATAAGAGAAGAAAGAAAGGAAGAGAGTCTAAGCAGCTAACCTAAAAATCAAACAAAACTTTTATCATTATACAAATCATTCTATTCCATATGAAAATTTTTCTTTACCTGTTTAGGAATTCCTCAAAGACAAAAACTGAGCCTCATTTACATTTGTATCTCAGAATTTCTGAGGGTCCCAAGTACATTGCACAAACTCAATAAATATCTAGTGGATGAAACAGACGGCTTCTAGAAAGATAAACTTATGGGGGAAAAAAGTGTTTACACAAAATTAATCTGAAGCCATTTTGCAATATATAGTGAGGTTCACAAAAAAACTTTTGATGCCTGTTAAAAGGCAATGTTAACTTCCCGAGAAAGAAATCATAAAAGCATGATCTGAGGTCTTGCAATGAAAAAGGAAGGAAAATTAGACATGCCAATAAATAAATGACAGAATCTGGTGAGTCACATTAGAGGTTGAGACAGAGAGAGAGGCAAAATTAAATTTGAGATCTGATCCCAAACTACTATCATAATGATGCTGCAAATTACCACGGATGGAGAAAGGAGAGTGAGAATACAATTTGTAGGGAAAGATGCTCAACATTGCTGTAAAACATGCAAACCATATGGGTCAGCAGAAATGTGCACCAGTAGCTCAGGTGTGATGAGTCAAACTTGGGACCTATTTGGAGCCATGAGAGAGGAAGAGATTACCAAGTGAATGTGTGGAAAGGAACAATTTATGAAACTCACACATTTAATGAAATAATAGAAAGAAGAGTAGCTAATAAATGAGACAGAGAAACAACAGAAATGCCAAGATGAGTGACAGGAAGAGGATCAAAAGGATGGGTCAGCCAAATTCTCCAGACATCTTAGATTTAGTTAATGTTTTTGGATTTGTGTTTTTAGGTGGCTTCTTACTTATCCTTGAGCGATTACTTTCAGTGAAATGATTAAGAGAGCAATTGATGTCGTGTATTTTAAAAATATTATAGTTTCTGAAACTTATTAAATCATAAATTCACCCACTGAAGCTAAAATAATGCCCTCAAGAAGTGGGCTATGTAATGTTTGTGAAGATTAATTTCATGTGTCAAGCTGCCTAAGTTATGGTGTCCAGTTGTTTGGTCAAATCACACTCCTTTCTCACTAGGTCCTCTTGGGCGTGTATCCAAAGTAGTCCAAGTACTTGCAGATTAGTGGATTAGCTAATGACTAAAGTACCTGCCCGAGTAACTTCAGGTGGGTGTTGGTGCATGGGCACTACTCATCACTTGAATCCAGTGAAGTAAATAACAGAAAAGATCCAGGAAGCTTCCTTCCATCTTGGCTGAGAATGAAGATCTATGATCTGGGAGGTCTCAAGTCTGCTTGAATCCAAGTGAGTGTGGACATTTGCTCATTCTTTGGTGGGTACCTAATATCAGAAATGGGGAAAAGGAAAGCCACCCTACCACCCAAATAATCCATGCTGCAACATTTGCCCATGATAGGCACCATTATATAGAACAGAAATGTCTCTTCTAAAACAACCACTACCTTTTCCAAATTTACATGAAAGATTTATAGTGTTCCTGGAATATAAAAATGTGTTAAATTAGCAAAACTAGGGGTTCAGAAAGGTATTTTCTATAACAGTCGATAAAAGCTCGCTCCCTCCACTCATGCTGATATTTTTGTCAACACACTCTGCTAATTATTCACGATAACATTTTTCATAATTGGCAATGCCATGCCCTCTGTGTGGACTTTCTCAGCAAATGGTGGAAATTGCTACGTACAATTGCTGTAATTTACTTTTTTTTCAATGACCTCATTAGTGTTTCACTGCTGAACTGTATTTGTGCGTGGATGTGTGTATGAAAATGCAGGCGTGACTTTTTCAAAAAATAAGTTATATAACTTTACACTTCATAAATTTTACAACCAAAATGTCATCTGTAATAAGTGTTTCAGGGAAGCACTGTTTTACCACTGACTGGTTTGATGGGAGTTGATTAGATAATGGTTTTTCATCTGTGTGTTGTTACTGATACTGGCCTCATTTCAGTTGGCTGCTAAGATATCTAAACACTCACAAACAAAAATTACCCATAAAGCCGGAGACAGGGTTCTGTGGGTTCACGGATACAGATCACTGCACATATGGATGGGTTGTTTCAGCTGAGTTTCTAATGTCACATCCCTTGTAAACATGATACACCTGTCTCTCTGTTTTACAGATTTTGAAGCTGAGGCATTTATTTTCTCCCAGAACTCAGCAGTGGCACATTATCTACCAATATTGGACCTGACAGTGACAAAAACATTCCAGGATTTGGATTCTTTTCATCGATAGATACAATAACCCTTTATTTAAGGAAGCTAGGCAGAATGAGAGGATCAGATATTTGATAATTATCTTCTTTTAGAGATTCAAGCCTGGGATTTGGAAATATTTTCATTTTTTACCTCTTGTGAAGGTTGTCAGTTTTCCAGAAGGTCAACAAACTCTCTGTGAGCATCAACTATATGCAAGGCACTTTGTAATGGACTTCAAGGTTACGAAGATGTCACAGGTGTCACACAGCTCCAGGGGAGTGTACAATCCATTTAGGAGGGAAGGATGTAGAGGCATGAAAAGATGCCAGCTGTACAGTAAATAGGTGTCAACCTGTGAAAGGTGTGAATAAAGCGGGTAATGAATGACAAGCGCATGGGTCTGTAGGAAGCCAGGATAAAATCTGCCCTTTGATTAAAGGCCAGATCTGCTGCCTGCCAAGCCAGTCACTGGTTGCTGCACTGCCCCTCACCTCACAATCACTGACTTCCAAAGAGCCACTTTATTAGCATATGCCTCAGAATTGATTTCCAGCCAAGGCCGCAAAACAGATACCACATTTTCTGCTCCTTGCCCTCAGCCCTCTGCTGCAGGGCCTCAAATTCAAACTCCTATTCCCAGAAGATGAACTCATATTGTCACTCACCTTTTTTACTTTTTTGCTGGATTTATTGGCCAAAATAATTATCTTGGGAAGGAAGCACAGACACCAAATCTTAAACTAGAGCATTTGGAGTTTGGATAATTTCCAGAACAAAACCCTGGAGGTATGCCTACATAATCAAGGTGCACATGCAGGAGTTCAAAACAGCAACATGAAGCCTAACAATTTCTGAAGAAAAAACACACTCATGAACTTTATGACCACAGGACTTCACTCTTACAAATTGATATTGGTGGATTAAAAATTGCTGCAGATCCTCTCATAATTCATTCACTTCATTACATATACATTTATTTACTGAGTACTGATCATATGTCAGGTTCTGTGAGAGGTGCTAGAGAAACAAAGTTAGACCTGGTCACTCTCTGTACCCAATGAATGTGTAGTCTGATGTGGGGACAGACAAGGAAATTAGCTATAGGAAAGTGGAAATACGATTCTACAAGAACAGAGAATAAGAAGAAAGCAAAGGAATCAAGAGGAGATGCTTGACTTGAATTCCTGAAAGGTCAACAGAAGAGGGAAAGGATGTAGCAGGTAAAGGAGACAGCACATGTTGTAGGCTCATGGATCCCTCTTCCCAAATAAGAACCAATTGAGAAATAATACAAAGAATGCAGAAGGAGAACAAAAAAGGGCATCATTATTACCAAAGACGGCTTGGGAAGAGGATGCGGGTTATATCTGGGGGCAAATGGGTTCACTCATAGTGAGTTGGTTAAACTTACTCATAAAGTCCCAGGCTCTGCTGGATAGGAGAACCAAGAATGCTTAGTTTCTCTTTCTAAATCCTCTTATCAGTGAAGGGACACTCCGCCTGCTCTGGTGTAAGGGTGTGAGGTCAGGAAGGCTGTTCTAGTGCAAGTCCCTCTACATTCGTGGATACACCAGGAGTGGGGAGGGGGAACCCCTTATTCTCTAGCATCGTGCATGAGAGAGCACAACCGGGAAACCAGATCGATGGATAAGGTTGAAACAAAGTCCGTGTAAACTGACCTGGTGATGATGAGAACTTCAGTGCCACAGAGCCAGGGATTCTCTACACTGGGGCCTGTGACTAAAGGTTGTTTATGGTGTTAACCGGTGGGGAATATAAAATTAACCAGAGTAAATGGCTAAATGATGGAAGTGTTATTAACAGGACTGACCAGAAGCAGCGAACTCTCCCTCTGTCTGTCTGTTCATTTTGGTGTTTTCTACGCCGTAATGTTACTGTGGATACATATGGTTACAGAAACATTGTTACTGCCTCTTCAAACTACAGATCATGGGTCTGTTTTAAGGTTATTGATTATTGACTACTTTGTGAATGATCAGTTGTGCCAAGACATTTCCTCTCACTGTCCCGAAAAAAAAAAACAAAAATTCATTGTGACTAATGGAAACTTCTTTCTGAAAGGGTTTTGTGACCTTAAACATTTTTTCTCTGATTAACTCCATTATTAAGATGGGTACTTTAAAATGTTTGGCCTGGTTCTAACTATAAAAGATAATCCAGAAGATCTTAAACAAAAATGTATGCGTGTATGTGTGTGTGTATAAGAGACTACGATATCTTAAATTCTTTTCACAATAAGAAAATAATATAAATATAAGCATAAACACATATACACCGACTCTAAATGGGGAAAAAATTCATTCTAGCAAAGGTCCTCTATTGTTTTTTTATATATTGAATAAAGGTTGCATTAGCAAGAAGTTTTCTCCTCTATGATATGCAACTGTCCTGAACATAAAAAGAAAAAAGTGCCTTTATTTGCATAGTGTCACCCCAACTTTAAAAAAAATCTCTCCTTTGTTTCTCTCCAATCTGCTTGGCTAGTGAAGTCCTTTATTCCTGCTGCTGAAGTTCCTGTTTTCTCTCAGCATTGTTTGATCACTCAGGGCACAGCAGAACAGTGTGTGGCTGTTGCCTTTTTGGCACAGGCTTGATATTTGGCAGCAGGTGGTTTCTCACTAGTTTGGCTCTTGCTTTAGGACAATAAGTGACAAGATGTTAGTTTGCACAGCACGACTTATGTAACTTACAAAAGAAAAAGATCAGATTGGAGGTTTGTTCAGCAAATCAGCAAAACTTTGAAAACAAGAATAAAAGTATTTTCCCTGCATCCCAAGATAAAGTTTGGCCAAACTGCTAAAGGGTAATTCAGTTGGGAGAATGGTCAATGTGGAGACTGTCATTTTTAGGTTAATGCTATTCAGAATAGCCAGGCTGGAGTCTCTGAAGAAAGTGCTCCTTGGGGTTGGGGGGGGGGGGGGAGCGGGGAGGAGGTAGTGGTGAGAGGGTTTGAAATATAAAATATTATTTATCGAGGTGTCAGTTTATTTGTCATCTTGAGCAGTGACCATGCCAACATAAGGAATCTAAACTAGAAACCAGTCTACCAGAGTTTCCAGAAACCAAAAGTTACACAGCATAATTTTGTTTGTTTCTGATAAAACTCAGGTAAATGCTCAAAGAGTTTTAGCTCCATGAAAAGTGATGGTTAGAAAGTCAAACATATGCTAGCTCTGCAATAGTTCTTTGATTTTGGGAACTAGTGTTTCTGAGTCTCCTTAGTGATTTATCATCCCAGTTCACAGGATCAACTTCAGAGAAGTCTTACCACAGTTCTCTCAAATCAGACATAATAGATTTCACAATGAATTATGATGCTTTGGTCACATTTGACTCTTCCTCTTTTCTTCCTGGGAATAAGACATACTAGAAACAAAATTTCCAGCATTGTCCAATACTTGGTTGGCAGGTTGTTCACAAATTAAAAAGAAAAATACAAAAAGATAAACTTAGGGTCTGCGTATCTGCTCCTCCCGCGATCTGGAATGCCAATCTCAATACACTTTCCTATGCCTAAAGAGGACATTTGTCCCCAAAATATAAGACGGCAGTTGGATTTTGCCAGACATTTCAATGTCCAGCCCCTCACATGCATTTTAAGATTGCCTCCCCAATGACAGACCTTTAGGCTTTCCCCTCTTTTGTCTCTAAGAAGTTAAAAATTATCAAACAAAGCAAACTTTTTTTGCTTTGAAAGTAAAATAATTTCAAACACAATTAAGCAGTCTAAATTTCAAAATATGAACAGAAATTGAATACACTGATGAACCAAACTGTAAGCTAAAGCTAGTGCATGCCCCTACTATATAATGCAATGTTCTACTTTTAAGTCTGAGTAGTATTAGAAGGATTTATAGCACTAAATTAATTATAGAGGTAAGTAGCATAGTGGAATGGCATTGTACCAGTGACAGAAGAAATGGGTCCATGCCAGCTCCCCCACTTTGTACTGTGAACTTTCTGAAACTTTGGACAACTGCTCTAGTCACCTATTACAGTAGGTGGTTGTGAAGTTCAAAACAGTATCAAGTATGAAAAAAAGTATTTGATAAATTGTAGCAGGTCAGTAAAAAAATTGGATGTTATCATATGTAAAGTGTTATGACTGTATTAAGGTGGAAGTGCTGGACCTTAGCCTCCTATTCCCACTTTCATTCTTTTATAAAAGACAATATTAATTTAAAAAATCAAGGGTGTGATTGTAAAGTCTCCATGAACCAAAGAAACAATGCTTGGAACATATTCCCTTAATCCTCACTTCCATCTCATGGCCCACTTGTGTCATACGATCCTATACTTTCAGTTATGCAAAGCCATAGTCAACTTCTAGTCCCAAATCATAACTGTATAGACAAGGAGACTGAGGCACAGCTGTGACATGACATGGCCAAATTATGCCCAGATGACCTCATCACATGCAGGAGAAGCCAGCAGGCACAGAGAGTGGGGTTGGTTCTTAGCCTTCCGTCCTTCTGGCTACCTCCAAGACTGATGGCAGTTTTAAGAAAGAGGAAAAATTCTGGGGTCACTGGTGGCTAATGGGTGTCAGCAAGAGCACAAGTGCCATAAATACCATTCCTAGGAAAGTTAAAAATAACAATCAAATTTGATCAACTGTATTACTTGTGTTTGAAAAGAGCCTTAGCTGACTGAACAAACAAGCTCAGGCCCCACACATCTGTGCTCTGTAGCTCACAGAGCTTTCATCACACTCAGCCTATTCTTAGCGAGCCTGGCTTCATGCTGCACTCTGCATGAGGACAACAGGGCAGGACACCAATTAGTGGAAGTGTTTGCACCAACTTGACAGGAACACTGTGCAGATGCCCAGGCAGTGGTGGTGCTCTGGCAGTAAATAATTAAACTGGAAGTTAAAACTTTATTCATCATGGATAAAATATGACTGTCCCTGGAAGCTATAATTTATTGAGAACCAGGTGCCACCCAACACTCTCTTCTCATCTCCTGCTGACACTGAGGGTGCCTCATCATTCCCATTTTAAGGATGAGGAAATCAAGCCTCAGAGATGTTACGTGACTGACCCAGATCACAAAGCAACTGAATGACAGCTCTGTCCCCAGTCTTACAGGCAGAGCCTTCATGCAGGCTGGAAGCTGAGCCTGGTTAGGGAGCTGTCCAGCACGCAGCGCAGGTGGGTGGGGCCACCTCCTGCAAGCACAGGCCCAGCAGCCACTGGAAGAAGAATCCCGGCTTGGGAGAGATCAAAGGAGCGTTTGGCCAGTTAATGCGTACGGAGGGCTGGAGGGGCCTGCGGTGACTGGTGGGGAAAAAAAAAGAAGGTAAGTAAAGGGCAGGTAGCTATTTTTGGCCTTCTTTCTGAAAGAAGTAAAAATGGCTTATAGAGGGCTTTCATAAAGCAAAACAAGGTAATATTAACAAAAAAGAATTAATGAAAAGAAACGTGGAAAGAAAATAAAAAGAAAAAAAGGGAAACAAGGCTACAGAAATAGACCAGAGTCAGAAATCAGATTAATGTAAAAATGCCTCAAGTTCTAAGCACTTTTAGCGGTGACACAGATGTGGCACTAAGCTTTTTATTTTATTTTTTTTAACAAAACAAACAAAATGTCTTTATCCTTCATGGATTTAGGTTCCACTTTATGTTTAGGAAAATCTACAATGTTCAGAAAATCTGATCAGTTACCAGTCCCACATGAAATTCCCAAAGCCACAAGAAACGGCATCGTTCTTCGGTGCCACACATACTATATGATCTCCGTTCCACTCACCTGACTTCCCACCGAGGTATGCAAAGAAACAAAGAGCAGATCATGAGTTACAAAATAATATCTGTTCAGATATGAGGACCCCGATCTCTCATATCTGAAAATAAACACTATCCATAACACCTCAACTTTCTGGCCAGCCAGTGCCATACTTTTATAGCTTACAAGTTTTCATTTAACTATAACTTTTAAGTTTTATATTTTCTAAGTTTTTATGTCGTGAATTTTTTTAATAGAAGAAAAGAGAATAGCGAGAGATAGTAGTCACGTGTTAGCTAAGTTTTTCGGTCCACATTTTTGCTTTTAATCCTAATTTCCAGATCTAATTCCCTCTTGCTCTATTTCCATTCAGACTGCTCCGCCACAAAACACTAAGACAAGATCACAAGCCAAATCCCCTATGATAATATCCTGAGAAATTTTACACAGCTCTGAGACGTCTGGCTTCAGACCCAAACATTAACATGATCGCTCAATTTTAATGAGGTTAGACAAGCTGCTGGGCATCTGACTGTGGGTCAAGGTCTCAGCCTGAGTGTGGAGGACCATCTTGTTCTTACAAAGAATGTAAGATGCAGTGACAGGTGATAATGTAATGCACCCAGCAGCTGCCCTCGCAACTTCATCTTTTCACCCCACTGTGTTCCCAGCAGCAAGGAAGCCTTAGCCAGATATAAACCATTCTACCATTAGCAGAGGATCTGAGGAAGAACTATATCTTTGCAGAGAAAAGCTTTAAAGGATTTAAATGAACTCCTAACATTTGTCACAATGCATTCATCAACCTGAAGAATCAAGACAGAAAACAGATCGCTGGAAGTGATGGAGAGATGAAGGCTGCAGTTTCATCTTGATTTTACACAGTAAGCTCGCAAGCCTTAAAGCCACACCTTCACCTTACTCTCTTTCCTAAATTTTATCTTTGAGAATATTAAATCATCCTTGTGCAAAGTGCTTTTCCTTTAAAATTCTTAGTCTTATACAAAATCGAGTAATAGCAATGTGTTTAGCTATAAATCATTTACTCGTTATAGAGGGAAGTTCACTACTGGCCTGGATCAAATAAAAAGGTGACATATATAAGGGGCCTGCGGTCGCAGGAGTAACTCACACGACAAACAGTTGCTTAGGCTTTCTCTTCCCCTTACTTTATGGAATCTGCACATTAGTATCCTCAGAACCTGCCACAATGTCTGCCAGCGACCATGTCCCCAAATATGGGAAGGACCAAAGCACCTATAAAAAACAGTAAAGCATTGAGATTAATATGTATATGTAGGAAAGCAAGTGTAGAAAAGGTAAAGTGAGTCCTATTAATGTAATGCTACCTGAGAATCTGCCGAACTTCGCTATTGACTGGAACATTCTTTTAAGAATCTGCCAAACCTCACATTTGACTGACTGAAATTGTAAAGAGTTTAAAATAACGGACATCAATATAAGAACCTGGAAATTGGTTCAGTTGACCCATGAATAGCAGCAAACTACCTTTTTAAAGAAGTTATGAACGTTCTTTAATAAAAAATGAGAAAGCACCTCATCAAAAACAGAATGGTGAAAATATAGGGCAAGAAAAGTGAAAAACTCAATAGCTTTTTAAAAAAGTTCCTGGTGAGAGAAATAGCATAGAGATAAGCAGCTGAGTAGATGAAAGATGACTACTTTCTGAGACCAGAGAGTCATCCCCTGAGTTCTCTTAAATCCTGTCCTTCTGTTGAGAATTCACAGATGGGATAGAAATTATTCCACCAACTCCAAGATTCACAGCCACCTAAGAACATTATCAAAATTCCTTGAAAGTACTTCTCTGTGTTACTGTGGGACATCAGGATTGCTTTACACTGGAGGACAAATGTCCCTTAGAACTTTCTGCAATGTTGGAAACTTCTATCGCTCTGATGTGTCCAATATGGCAGCCTTCGCCACATGTGCTACTGAGCACTTGCAATGTGACTAAGGGTTACTGAAAAACTGAATTTTAAATTTAATTTAAATGTATTTAAATAGCTGTATATGGCCAGTGGCTGCCTCACTGGACAGGACAACTGTATAGAATAAGCATAAGGCTTGTGGAATGATAATCAACTGCAGCAACTGACAACATGCATCAATCTACAATGTAAAGATGAAACTTGATTTTTCCTTGACATATCTCTTCTCGTTCTGTCCCCTCCCCCATTGCTTCAGTTCTCTAACTCCATCTGCTATAGGATCTTTGAAAATTGGGAAATTAAGGGCTAGAACAGAAAATCATATCAGTTGCATAAGCATATTCCAGGTGATGGAAAACATTGTTAACATGGGCACTCGAACTTGTACCCCAGCTGTAAAGATTTTATCACGTACTGAATTTTGCAGTTTTACTCATATACATAGAAAAGAAGCCCACCCCAAAATTATGAATAACAATAGATATTTAGCCTGGAGAAAGAAGTACAAACTTGACTTTATAAGAGTCTTTAGGCTTATTGAGGGGAACTTTGAAGAATGAGTTTTTTGTTTTTGCCTCCCAGGCAGATAGTCCGAGAAGAAATAGGTTTAAGTTATGGCAAGGGAAATGTATATCAGAAGCAAACAGCCTCTTGCAAGCCACAATATTAGGTAATGGAACAGGTTCCCAAAGGAAACTCTGCAGTCTCCTACACAGGACATTGCAATCCATGCCATCTGGCTTAGTTTACTGGTGTCATCTACTCTATGCTATTTCAAAAGTTGCGTGCTTTATTTCAGCTGAATACATTTAGCTGACTTTCTTACTAAAGGCTCTGCTATGCCTTGTCCAGACCTTCAACTCCCACATAGTCTGGTGAGTATGCATAATCATTTCCTTAAAAATATATATTCAGAGTTAAGTTTCATAAGACCTCATATGTGCTGTTACTAAGGTTATTGATTAGTTCTAAAAGGTTACCAATGCCGTTGACACAGTATTGAGGTACAAAAGACACAGTTCTTAACATAGCATAATCTAAAATTTAACCAAAAGGAAGGTATAGAGATGCTTATGATATAATCATTCAATGACCTTTATAGGTAGACAATCTCTAGATGAAATAAAAAAGGAAATGTTTAGAAACATTAGAGAATAGTATGAAATAATACTAATTATAAATTTAATAACTTTGGGAAAAAAGAAGTAAGAGGAAAACAAATAGGCATATTGAGCAGAGTCTAGAGAGAGTAATAGGTTTAGTGTGTATTCATTAGTAACAGAAAATAAGTTTAGAAGATTAATTATTAACTAAATTGCAGAGGATAAAATCCCGCTATGCACTGTATTTATTAAGTGTGGTTTTGACAAGTAACAATTATATGAGCCTGACATTCTTTTTCAGAGCTTTTTTTTAAGCTTTCACCATTTGCCGTTTGCCCCAAAAATGTTAACTAGAATATGATACCACAGGAACAAACCATGAAATTCTTTTGTGTGCACATTTCCAGACTTCTGCATGTATTTCCATTCTGCTTTCAGGAAACACCGAATCTGTGAGACACATTCTTCCCTCCACTACTCTCTCCCAGGCTGCCTACAAACTGGAAGATACAAAACGAGGTGATGGAAGAGGTGAGAAAGTAAGTTTTGAGTGCTGAAAAAAACAAACAAACAAAGAACATAGATTTGAGGGGCAGTGGTTGGTGAAATAATAAAATACCTGAAACAAAGAAAAAGCTAGGAGGGTGGAAATTTCAGGAGTCTGCTTTCCTGTTTCTGACCTTTGATCCGGTTAAAACTCATGGTGTGATGTGAAAGCTAGGGCTTGTGACAGGTGATGCTCTTGCAGTACTTTCCGCAAGAGAACATCTGATTTCTACCATTTGCATAACCATATATGCAGATCTGGGCTAAAAATCAGACCACTGAGCCTCCAGCTGGCAAAGGCTGACTGAGCATTCTTGGATATTTTCTTCTGACAGGTACCAGTGAGTTGGGCAACTCATTGGTGAGGAATATGGGTTCTGGACTGGACTCCCTGATTTCCAAGGCTGCCTCACACCACTGAGTGGCTGTGACCTTAGCAAGTTAATTACCCAGTGCAGGCCTCCTTCACCCACCTGCGTATGGGGAAGCAACCACACTGATCTCATCTCCTTATGGCTATGAACAGAGATGGGCCCAGAAGTCTCTAGAACAGCCCCTGGCTTGTATGAAACCCTCAACAAATGCTACTTTTATTGTTATAATTTATAGTTTCCCTACTGTGTTGGAATAATTTAACCGTACTTTCCATAACAAACAAAATTATTGATATTTAAGGGCTACTTAACAGATAGACATGGTGGTTTAAGTGGCCAATAAATCTCATTGAATGGGTTTCTAATAGCCAGCTGGTACTTATTGAGCATATTAATGGTCTTATTGTCGTTAAATTAAATCCTTATTCCAACCATTTAATTTCTTTGTATAACTTATACTTCCTTCCTTTGTAAAGAAGCATATAAAGCTTCTCTTATAAAAGAGAATAATAATGTCCATTAGCTCCTTTTCTTACCCTGTTTATTGACTCCCTAAATTCTTAGGAGTATTTGGACAAAAGTACTTTCTGCTATTTAATCCTACTTGGGTCCTATGTTGTTGTGAAATTATTTTATGCCTAACCACAACTAAAATATGCTGATATAACTTCCCTTTTCATGATTTAACGGTTTATGATTCTCAGTCGTAACATTACATGCATATTCTTTACATTTGGCAATGTGACTTCTCTATCATTATGTTCTTTCTTATTTCCTTTTTTTGTCTTTTCCTCATGTGAAGACTTCGATGCCATCATTCTGTTCCTGTCTACAGGCAATATCAATATTATTTTATCATTCTGTTGATCTGTACTTTCTTCTATCCAATACCCCCTATCAGTATAAGCTTTTCATCTAGATTGATTAACCAATCTGCTTTATGCACAGTTTCTTTGTGTGTCTTCAGTTGATTATCACCCATTCATCAAGGACCAGAGAGATTCATTGCTTGTGTCACAAAGTGACAAGGGATCATTTGCTACTAGAAGAAGAAACATCTACTAATCATATGGGAAAGAGCAGGCTGACCCCTGCTTGAGATCATCCAGAGGAGTGCAGAAAATTCACAAAGCAGTCGGCTGCCTACTCCTGCCAAGATGTTAGACCACCACACAAGGAATTATAAAGTAACATCTTTGCTGCCTCTCTCACCTCTTCTCTCTCTTCATTCCTACCCATTGAAGAGCCAGAAATCTCTGTGGGTAAGTAGGAAAAGGAGTAGCCAACTTAGAGGGTAAGGAATTCTCCCCCTCCACTTCAAGGTTTCCACATGCAGCAGAGAAGAAGCCTCAACTTCAATACAAGATTAAAGTTTTTACTCACACATACTACTAACAGTTAAGTCATTAAGCTGGGATAGTTTTCTGTGACCTGAAGTAACCAGAAAAACGTACTACCCAAGAGTAACCAGATAAGTTGTGAGGTCTGACCACCTTTTCATACACAGATGGGAACGACTAGCTGCCTGCAGACCAAATTTAAAAGGGTAGAGAGAGGCAAATTTTAAGCTATTTTGCGATGATATTCTATAAGTCACGTCTGTTCAGTTCATCAATTCCATTCTGGAAGAGTTGATGGTGATGTCAGGATGGTGGCAAAAATAAAATAAAAGAGAGAGAGAGAAAAAAGCCATTGCATATGTTGTGATTTAAAACCAATAGCCCCGCCAATACCATTAGCCAAGAAATTTAAACAATGAGAGTATGTGACCAGGGAACAAGATGGCTTCCCCAGGAATGAAGACTTCTTGCCCTGGCCAAAGCTGAGGGACTCAGTGACAGGCCTTGAAACCTTGGCAACCATCCTGAGCAGTAAACATTTCATTTGTTATCACTGGGTGGATGACCGCTGGTTATTCCTTCATGTTTTCATCTGTGCCCAAGGAATGGGAAGGCATCAAGCTCCATTTCCCAAAGCTGCTAAAACGGGATCATCTAAAATGCTTGTCTGCTGCCTCACAAGAAGGTGTTGTTAAGATTCTCATGATGAATTATTATAATTATCTCTTTTAAATAATGGCCTGGGCATTAACAGAAACATTATTCTTCTGCATGATAACACTGCCATCACTTAAAGACCCAACTTATGACAACACAAACCACCCAGAAAAGAGACTCTAAATCAATGCAAAGTCACAAACCAATAAAAAAACATATCCCCAGAGACCCACCAAAAAACACACAGTTTTGTATTTATTAAAATGCAAGGTGTAAAAAAAAAGCAAGGTGTAAGCAGAAGGCATAAAAAGATAGTATTAAACCAAGAACTTAGATTACGTAGAATATTTTATATGACTGTAGCCCGACTTTCCCTTGGGGATTCTGCGGAGAGAAAAACTCTAGTTTTGTGAGACTTTTCACTGTTGGTCTGAAGGCTTTTAGCACACTATGTGGAATGTATTTTTTTAATGAATGAATGAAAAAGCAAAGTGAAGATCCAGAACCATTGCAGAAGAGGATTTATGCCTGTAAGTTTTGAAATAATATTGATACTCCAAAATTACATTTAAATCCTCCAAAATAGCTCAAGTACTCACCTCCAGATCAGGCTTAAAGGCAAGACCTCAGTGTCTAATTCCATTGAAAGAGGGGGTGTACTTTTTACAATTCTCTAATGTATTCACAAAGTCTGTGGACTTTTGCTTTGTTTTGTTTTAAATAGGAACACCTTCTCATCATTGCATTTGCTTTCTTAGTCCTTTAGGAATCACACCCCAAAGGCAGTGCATTGTAGGAAATACAACTATCCTAGGAACCAGGACCTTAGTTGGAGTTATGCTTGCTCCATCGCATTTTCAGAATGGAAGTCATCTATCTACCTTGCCACAGCTTATGTATCTTTAAAAAGTTCAAGTAATATCACATCAGTGTAATTCACAAGTTACCAAGAGGATCCAATAAGACAGTGAACATAAAATTTATGAAAACTTAGACTCTTCTAAATTTGTGATGAAGGGCAAGGGAAATCAATAAAAAAAACAAACAAGCAAAAAGTGTAATGTTATGAATAAAGATCATGTATCTCTCCATACCCTGCTTTCCCAAATATATAAATGGAGCTACAAAGAATAAAGAGCAACAATTTATAAAAAGAAGCCATTTGAGATTTACTCTAAAGACCTTTGGCAAACCTAAATCCCACCATCCCAGGGTAACTCACCACTCTAAGCCATAGGCTGACCTCTTATGAGATTCTCTCCAGAACAATCGACTGTGTGTTTATGGTGGCTCATTTATATTCTCTTGTCTTTTACCTTGCCCTTATCCTTATCACTCCTACAAAGAAGGGGCTGAATGTTTACTCTCAAATAACTTTGAATTTCTACATTTTATTTTCCAGATTCCTTATGTTTTCTTTCACTGAAGTGATGTTTTCTTTCCTCCATATCAATTCTAGATCAAAATAAACCATGGTCTTCACGTCTACATTTGGGACCCTGCCTTGGCCATGGGGGCAGGAGTTAACTTTTCTTATACAGACTTTCCATCAGCAACTTGGTAATTCATATTTCTTTAGCAATAATTTCCATTTGCTTCTGGAAAGTCCCAGCAGAAAACCAAAATCATTTCTTAGAATTGGTTTCTCAACTTTGTTTTCTGGATTTTAAAAGCAAATGGGAGACAGTGTAACAGTGGCTCAGTGGCAGAATTCTCTCTTGCATTAGTTTGGAATTTTGTTCTTTTATCATTGTTATTCTTTAATAAAGTCAAATTCATATTGCATATGAATTTGGTACACTACTTTTTTATGATGAATATCATAACCTTTACTCATGTCAAAATTATTTGTAGAATAATGTTTAAGGATAGTAGTAGTTTATTATTTGTATACACCACCCCAATTACATAATTAATAAATTTAGTTTGCCTTTTAATGGTTTCTAATAAATGTTGTTTATTTTTCTATGGACATTTGGATCTATTCATAATTTGTTTTGGGTTTTTTTTTGTGTGTGTGGGGGGGGGTGCGTGGTCCAGGAATCGAATCTGATCTCCTGCATGGAAGGTGAGTATTCTACCACTGAACCACCCATGCACCCCATAATTTGTTTTTAAAACATCTAACATAGTTATTCAATTAGAGCAAAGGCCTTCATAGCATCCATTGAGATATCAGCTATTTTTTTCTTTAACCTGTTAAAATACGAGTCAGCATCTTTCTTCTCAGCTTTTTCTACACCTCCTAACTTCCCCCATCCTGCCCATTTTTTTATTGCCCTTTCCTTACTACCCTCCAGTTATGCTAGCTTCTTCCCATGTCTTAAGACCTTTTCCCCTTTCAATGTAATACAAGAATGCATTTAAAGCCATGCCAGATGGGTGGTAAGTATTCAATTAATGTTTCCATGCTTTTCTATTATTCCTTATATTAATGAATATGCTTTCAAATATTGCACTAAATGGAGGCACCACACCTGGGGCCCTCTGAATATGAATATGTGGGTAATCAGGATCACCGAATGGCAGATGCTGCATTTTGCTGATTGATTTTTTTTACACTTTAATGTATTTTGAATGTCATCCTTTTTCATGATGACCTTCCTTTTTAGCAGAATTTTCCATTCCACAATCTTGACTGGTTTCAAGCAGATCAAAAACCCACCACTTTTGAGCTGAGTCATAAGTGACTGTTTAAGTATGTTCTAGGTTTCTTGGGAAAGGCTAGTCTTGGGTTTTACTGAGTGCCTTTGCATTGCAAACAACATTTGTATTGGGAATTGTTTCTTTGATTTCTAAGGCATTTACAAAGCCAGTTTCCCTGACAAGGATAATTTTCTGGGCCATCAAACACACTAAATTTGATTTCATAGGGAGTCATTACTGGAAGGCTTTGTCATGGATTCCACAAGCAGACAATTCTACATGTCATCTAAATTTTTCTGACATTTTACAGAGTTGAGCAGATGGTTCAACTCTGTGATAGTGGCCATAATGGCCTCACAAAGCTTTTGATTTCATTTGTAAAACTGTAATCTTTAAACAATGAATCATGGAGGTGGACGGAGGGCTGAGAAGCACTTTTAAAGATTATTCAGTGATGTCATCTCATATCACTTTAAGTCATCAGAAATCAGGTTCCTATCCCAACTTCCATCTTGTTGGCTCCCAGATGTGGTGGGAGTAAAAACTCATGCAGATCCACAATTTTGAGATATGGCTTTATCATTTACTGAAGAAAGAAATTGGGGAGAGACTGCCAGCCAGAAGCCAGGCAACCACCATACATTAGTGCTTCTCACATAGATTCCATGGCTGCTTTTGGCATTAAGGCAAATTACAGCTTCTCCTGCTCTAAGAGCTACTTTTTGGTCCGCAGGGAAAGAAGGGCTTTATAGCATTCTTTGTACTCACAATTTAACAAATTTCAAAATGTTATTTGAAAGGCAAAAGCATAATATATACATTTTTTTTAAAGTCACCGTTTGGCATCTATAAAGGAATCATGATTTTTTTTTTTGGGCATGGGTAGACTCCAGGAATCGAACCTGGGTCTCTGGCATGGCAGGCAAGAATTCTGCCACTGAGCCACCATTGCAACACTCAGGAACCATGATTTTTTTTTTTTTTTTTTTTAAAGAGAGAGGGAGGAAAGGAAGGAAAGACAGAGAAGGAAGGAAGGATGGAAGGAAGGAAGGGAGGAAGAAAGGGAAACATCTTTAAACATTTTCTTGTTTTTATTATATTTTGTTTGTTTGTTTGTTACATGGGCTGGGGCCGGGAATCGAACCGGGGTCCTCCGGCATGGCAGGCAAGCACTCTTGCCCGCTGAGCCACCGCGGCCCGCCCAGGAACCATGATTTTTTTCAAAGAAATAAGTTATTAAGAAAACTCTTTTAACAGGCATTCTTAACTAAATGTGTGTTATGAAGTTCTTCTGATTATGGAAGTTGCTTTCCTATACAAAAATAAAACTTTGATATGCAAATAAGTATCCTTTACTATCAATAACACCTAATAATAAACTCCGCAGAGCTGTTTAAGAGCATTCTGGTCACACATCAAGGTAGAGCCTACAGGCAAATATTTATCCAGAATATTTGAAAAAGAATTTTCATTGATTCCCACCATCCAGCTTTATTTCATTGATTTCCTTCATTCAACTTTACTTTTTATGTTATCAGATCCTCACTGTGAGAAAGTATAACAGTTAAGAAATCACAAATAATAATGATAACATTAATAATAGAATACAATACTTCACAATAATTAATAACTATAAGTAACTACAACAATGGCATATTGAACTATGACCCCACAAAGACATTCAAGTCTTGGCCACCGTCTTATGGTGTGGATTCATTTGTAAATAAGATAATTGAAGATGTTAAGGCCTAACTAAATCAGGGTGAGCCTTAATCCAATGTGACTCACATCCTTATAAACAGAGGAAATTCAGATGCAGTCAGCAGGAGCCAGAAGAGTGAATAGAACACTGATCACCATGTGACCGAGGCAGAGATGCATTTACAAGCCAAGGATGGCCCAGAATTGTTGGCAAGCCACTGCTAGAAGACTAAAAGTTTGGAGAAAACCTGATCCTGTCAACACCCTAATGTTAGGCATCTCACTTCCAAAGTTGTGACTCATTAAATTCCTGTTGTTTAGGCCAATCAGTGTGGGGTATTTTGCTCCAGCAGTTCTAGCAAACTAAGACAAATAATATACAAATAAATACACAACCTGTATTTCCCCAGATCACATAACTGAGGACACAAAACTGAAGAAAAAAACAATAACAAACAATCATTCCCTGACTTAACACAGAGAGGGAAAATAGCTAGAAATTCAAGTTGTAAGACCTTCTCCAACTAGTTCAAGGTGATTGCCAGGTTTTCATTTGATTTCTTCACATGATTGTGATCATCATATGTTCCTGTCTTGACGTATCCTCCATTTCTTCTGCTGCCCCATCAAATAGCTCTCCATGTATTCTGTTGTATTCCAGTGACACTTTTGCTTCTCTTGGTTGCTCTGTTAGCAGGAACTCTGGCCTGCACTGATGTAGTCTGTGCTGAGGGCATAGCATCAACTCATCCTGAGCTCTAGTGGTTGAACTCTGTTACTAGGCAACTTATAGCATGGCCATCGATGATGGATTCATATGGATACATCTTCTATTTGCCTCACTTTCTGTGATAGCCTCCATTCCATGGGATTCTGAGACAAGTCTTTGGAGACTGGGCCAGAAGAACAAGTGGTTAACAAAGCTGATATAACATCACCAGTAATCCTCCATCCCAGAGCCTCCTCCCACATCCCAATCTTCCATCAGAGAAAAACCCTGAACCGAAAGAGTTATTCAAAGATGGCAAAACTCAGTCATGGCAAATACAAACCAAAAAACCTGAAGATAGCTGCATTAAAATCTAGTATACCTGGCTCTTTTGTCAAGACACCAGTCTCAAATCCTCAAAAAGTCCATTGTTCGTCAATCATCCTCTACTTAAATTCCTAGCACAAGACTGAAAGTCATTCTGTGGAAACCTGAGGTGGTTTAGAGTCCAGTCTCTGAAATTAGAGAGACCTGGGTTTGAGTTCTTACTCTCCTTAATTGTGGAGCACATAGATCTTTTGTCTAGATTAGGTGCCTAAAATACTGGGAAGTCCCCTTCTCAGAAGATCTTAAAGAAACATTTCTAAAGAACAGAAGCAATTTCCTGAAACCTGTTAGAAGACAGAAAAATCTTTGGAGACTATAGACCTTGGATTTCATGTAGTCTCACACTGGACCCCTTGCTTTAATTTTCCTTTGATATCTGTGAATCAAATTCATTGTCTAAATCTTCACGTACTTGTTAGATTTAATACTCTCCCATTTTTTTGCATTTTTTCTTTTGCCTTATTTTTTGTGAGCACATTAAATATTCCATGTAGTCATTAGTAATTACATAGCAGTTTCCTGCAGAATTGGGAAACACCTGTTTCAAGCTTTTCCATCTTTGTCCACTAGTGTAATCCATTCTATTGATTTAACAACATGTGCGTAAGGATTGCTATGGCAGGGCTATGCCACATGGCATACACTGGGAGGACTAATAGGAGTGCAAGATGAACCAACAGGATGATATATATGAAAGTATATAGATAGTGACATGATGACTTTCATCCTTGTTTATTAAAATTATCAGCCATTGATGACGTGAAATGTGCAGTGAGTCAAGTTCTATATGAATCAGCCTCTTAATGATGCTTGGAACTTTCATCTCAACAGTAGTAAACCAGAATCTCTACTGGCTGGAGTCGATTAGGTTCCTGTTAATTAAAATCATTTCGGCAGTGAGTGCTGCTGAACTCTAAACACATCTCAATACAAAAACCCCAAAACACAGGGATGTTTTAAGACTATCTCAAAGACCCAAGTATAACTAGGAAAATTCTTTTGGTATTAATCATCTGCCAAAAGATAGATGCATCAGCCAGGAGTTCCCTAAGGATCTGAGGTCTATTTATGAGACGAAAACCTGCCATACATAATCAAATCCAAAGTCCATCCCAGGCAATAGCCAATCACCATTTACCAGGCTTCTCCCAAATGAGACACAGAGGCTGGGAGCTAAGAGATCAGTTCAAGTTCGGCCAATAATGAGCTGTGTGGCTTGGGGAACGTTGTCTCGTGTCTTCTGGCCTTGGTCTCTTCTCCTGCATCTGGGCAACATGCTCTGTGATCTCCTTCAAAGAACTTCTCTACCCAGTTAACAGGGTCATGCTCATTTACAGGAAAGTTTTATTTTAGAGTCCATGGGAGGCCAGAGCATAAAACTTTATAACTTCAAGCCTTTTTCTATTTTAAGCATCATTATATTTGAGGGAAAAGAGTCCCAAATGTTTCCAAACTGAGTTTTCCTAGCAACATTCTAACAGTCCCCAAATTTATTCAAATTAAGCAGCAAATTGAGACATCCTAGAGCAGATATACATTTATTTTTAAACTGTTGGCTTTATATTTTACATATCATTAAATTTTCAAATAATACAATTAGCAACAGTGCAAAACCATAAGTGAATTGAATTTAAATTGTGAGGCTACAGGGATAGAAGTTCTTAATCACTAGATATTCTATAGTATAACTGAATCAAGTTGTTTATGATAATTTTATCTCAGATATCTTTTTAACGGAATTATTATATCTTCTCATGATGTATGATATCATACTTTCAGAAACCTTTCAGTAATTGGAGCTCCTGTAACCACGCTTCCGAGGTTCATTAACGTGAAAAATTATCTTAAAATGTAACTACATTCATTTCGTTTTGGTTTGGAACTTACAACTATGAAAGATATTTTCTATACCTATGAAAGCATTTGTGGTTAGAAATGATATCTTTTTGTGAACAACGCATCTTCATGATTTCATTTACATTAGACCTTTTGTGACAGGAGGGATATACATTTCCAAACAAAAAATGGGAACCTGCCCATTTTACTCAAATTGCAAATTTTGTTCTAGAAATCCCACAGCAGTTGTTTTCAACCTTGACTGCTTTTAAGAATCACCTGGGGAACTTAAAAAAAATCTATCCCTGGACTCAGCCCTGGAATATTTAAATCAGAACCCTTGAGATGGGGTGCAGGTATTGGTATATTTTAAAAGTTCTCCAGGGGATATGCAGTCAGATTTGGGAACGGCTGGTCCAGAATAACAACTTATCTCATTGAACTTGAATCGACCCCTGCTGCACTCTACTGTTGGTATTCTTGCCCTTATACCTACTTCACTATAGTGCACTCTATTTTGCCTTTCTACAACAGTTTATTAAAATGCTCTTGAAATAGCAGTTTGCTTTGTTCTCTTCCTCCATAACAATTCTATAGAATTGGCAGCATGCGCATTATCACATTCTACAGATGAGAAAGCCTTGGCTTTCCCAAGCAAATGCAAACAAGACTCTTTGTTCTTATTTCAATTCCCACTGTGCTACACTGCCTTTCAAGTTGGAGCCCCAAAGTCTACCTTTAATCACTATTTGTTGGCATATAAAACTGAACCTTGTGACTAACCGAAGCAAATAGTAAAGAAGAAATAGATGTGATTCATGTTATATGTATTTGAGGTACACAGTCTGCCTTGATTCCACCATAATAATGCTTTAAGTGTTTTGGCAAGTCCATCAACATTCAGTTATACACATTTTATTTTATGAAAAGATGTGTCATTTGAATTGCCAATTAATTCACTATTTTTAGTCAATTATCAATTGGTTGAAAAATATTAGAAAGTCAGAACTACAACGTAACCTGTTTTTCCCTACCCCTCATCTCCCAACCGCTCTTCCCTAATTAAAAACAAAAAAATTCCCAATTCCAAATGGCGTTTTCTCTTTGGCCTCAAGATCTGGAAAGAAAAACAAGAAACTTCAATTTCTGAAAATATGTTTTAAAGGTGTATAATTAAGATAACTATATTAGAAAGAAAATATCATATAGTAAGTGTTTTCAGGCCCAGGTATCTTAAACTCCATGATCTGCTTTTAGTTTTCATAACTCAGTTCAAAATCCCAGTCTGTTTTCCTTAACAAGAGATCTATTTTTCTTCCACTTGTATAATCCAAATGACTGCTTCAACTTCGCCTTACCCTTTATTCCTCTATAAAAATAGTCCATCACAAAATCTAAACTGAATTCTGATGTATAACTGACTAAAAAAGGTTGCTAGGAATTTAAAAAGTTATATTTTTTATTTTAAAAAAGGTACATAAGTAAAGGAGTATTGCAGATTGATACCTATTTATTGTCCAGCAGTAAACTGAAAAATGAACATTTGTGATCCGTCCAAACATAACAGAAAAGGGACAAGAATTTCTATTAATGCAAACCCTTCAAAGATGTAGCATAGGTTATCAATGAAAGGCAGAAACCCTGGACTCAGTTCCAGTACTTCTTAGTATTGCCTCAATTTCCTTATCTATTAAAGTAGGGCTAAAACAGCTTCTGTCTCATAGACTTGCTGTAAGGTTGAGTTAATGTGTAGACAAGCCTTGTAACGGTGGGAGATGGACTACCTGGTACTGTTGTGTTCAGATTGTTGGCAGAAAGGTATTTGAACAGTTCTCTCCCAATTCTTGTTCTTTTCAGAATTGCTTCACAGTTAGAACTTTTGTTTCCAAACTCTGAAACCATTACTAACGTGAACTTCTATTGAAATGAGGCAGCAGGAACTGCACAGGTCCGTAGAGCCGAGATGTGAGCGTCCCGAAAGTGGATGATAACAATGAGAGAGGCAAAAAGCAATCTCATTTATCTAAATGACTGGACTCACTGGACAGGATGCCAATCCACAAAATCACAACCTGCAAAACAAAGTGATTTCTGAGATGTCTGTGTGTGAGCTTGCATGCACACACACAACAGCACACAGACACACACACACAGTTGCCAAACACCATTGTGGCTACAACAAGGGAATGAGCAGATACCTGAAAACATAGTCTGTGGTAGACTTTTAACATCAGCCAACATTATTATTTAAACACTTTTCGAGCACGTTATTTCATCTGATACTCAATATAATCTGTCTTCTATTAAAGCCTATGACATCAGGCCCCTTGGTCAAAGAATTTTGACATCTTTAAAACACTTACTAGTGTTTATGGTGAAAATATAAAGAAATAGTACTAGTGACTAATATGCATGAACACTGTCTTACAAGCATTATTGTATTTAATCTTCACAATAACCATTTAGGGACTACGTAGTAAATAAAGCAGATTTTGAACTCAGGATGGCTTGATTGCACAAGCCCACCTTTTTACTCACAAGCACTATTTTGCTTTAGATAAGATAATCAGTGAAGAAAGCATAAACAGTAGATCTCTTAAAGATGATGTAGGTTATTTGTAATTAACCGATTCAATAGCAGGAATAGAATTTTTTGCTTTGGACCAGAGAACACCTTGATATACACATACACACAACTCATTCAAATCCTGTAATGCCCTTTATTCCCAGCAGAATGAAATTCTATTTGTAGCCCATTCTCTCTTTTTTATTACTTAAGGTGAATGAACTAGATTTAAAGTTCATAGGGATTTACAACCCAGCAGTAGAATTATAGTTCTTATACCTATTGGCAATGACCCTGATACTGCATAAATGCCACTCGTGAATGAAAACTAATTACAGTTCTTTCAGGCTAAAAAGCAGCAGCTGAATACCACTAATTATGCAATGAAGCTAACAATAATACTAAAAACACTGGCAATAAACGTATTCAAAGGGAAGACAAATGGAGAGTAAATGTAGCAAGTCAGCCATTGTAGGAAAAAAAAGGAAAAGGCTGAAATTTTCCTATGTTACACAATGGATATTTCTAAGCAGTTTAGCTGTCATACAATGATTACTTCTTGCTCAACACAAAGGCAATTTCCATAGCTGTCACATATCTCCAATGGCCAAATGCATCTTTAACACATATTGATGATTGTGAGTTTTGTATTAATGGAGCTATGCCTAAGCTCAGACAGAAACAGCTAGAGTTGACATTCAACTCTGCCAAATAACCATAGACCAATTTATAAGATAACAGTTATCCAAATGATTGAGGAGGAAATAAACGAGGTTTTATTTGGATTGGAAGGGAAGTAATTGCAACTCAATTGTGTTAACCTGGCCAAGTTGTTCTACCATGTGGAATTCTCTTCTAGTCAAATTAGATGGTAGATGAAATCCTAATGATTTAGTCGGGACCACATGCCAATTTGATCTCCAATGCAGTCTGAGTCAAGAGAAACTTAGTGGTGAGAGAGAGAGATTCTGGTAGTATGAATGCAAATCTATCATAGCCCGGTGTTTAGTCCCCTAGCTATCCCTAATGTTCTTCTTGGTAAGCATTGCCCAAGAGTGAGCATGAGATGGGAAACAAGGATCCATTACCATCCAACTTGTTCTCAGTTTTCCTCTGTCTCTCATGGGGTGGGCATCGCTTTTGCTTATGGGCTATGTAAGGGACTGTCAAAGGCAATTTAGTGAATTTTACTATATGCGATTTTGCCTTACATACTCTCTTTCTAATCCAATTGTTGTGATGAGATTATTTAAAAGGAAGGTGAGCTTCACTATGCTAATGTATATTTTATGTAAATGAACTGAGAATTTTAATAAGTCTAATTATTTCGTGCTTGAGTATGTATTATGTACCGTGAAAAATAGCTTACATAGGTGTATGATATTTTAGAGAAGTAGCTAGAAATGAGGGAACTAATATTAGCAGAGAAGATCACAAACTAGGACCTTTACCTAAATATGAAATTAATTAGATTTGACTTTGATGAAATCACTTCTACTTTATTTACTTAAAAAAAAGAAGAATTGGGCCTCAGTCCATGATGGCATTTCTAACCCTAAATTCTTTCCCATAGAATTTCTGAAATATCATAATCTAAAAATACATTAGTAGAGTGTCCTTATTCAAATTCATTTTCAGAGAAAAAATAAGAAAATAAATATTTAAAAAAAAGGAAAGACATAAAGAAAGAGAAACTGAAGTGATGCTAGAATAATATAATGCCAATTTTATATCATTAGAAGTAATTAAAAATTTTCTACTTAAACCAAAACATGAATAATAAAGAGCCAACTACAAATACAATACAGGCATATGGCAAGCCTTCAGGGGACAGGCATGAGACAGTGTGATTGTACAGCCTGGGGGACGTCGAAAACCTCCTGGACTGGAAGCAGAGGGTGTACAGTTTAGAAAAGGCATACAAAATTATGAAAACAGAATTAGGCACAAAATGAGTGTTGGGTTTGATCATAAAAAAGGTTAAAACATCTAACAAATTTTTTAAACTGACGAAGAACAAAACAAAATAAAAATGACACCATCATCAATAATTATTTTCTTTATAGGCAGGGAAAGTTTAATAACTTAGGAAACAGATTCAGCTGGTTTCCCAAAGCTAAGAAGCAAAAAGAGAAATTTATCCTACAGTAAGAATATTGTTAGATGACAAGTTCTGATTGGTAAGGAAAGGATGATAAATTGTCCCTTGGAATTGGTCTTTGAGCTATTTTACAATATAAAAGATCCAGTCCTAGGGTCTCATAGGGAAAATTTCATACACTCATAGTTAAGAATTGGTAAATTATCCACTAACTCCACAAAAATATTACAGAATCCAGAATAAAAATATTTTTGCTAAATGCCTGTCATACCACGACATTTTGTCTATATGCTTTTTAAAAAATAAATTTTTATTGAGAAATCTTCACACACATACAGTCCTTCCATAGTATACAATGAGTGGCTCACAATATCATCACATAGTTGTGTATTCATCACCATAATCATTTTTGCAATATTCACATCACTCCAGAAAAAGAAATAAAAAGAGAAAAGAAAAAACTCATATATCCCATACCCCTTACCCTTCCCTCTCATTGACCACTAGTACTTCAATCTACCCAATTTGTTTTTTTACTGCTTATACCCTCCTTTATTTATTTATTTCATATCCTTATTTTTTTAATTCATCTGTCCATACCCTTGATAAAAGGAACATCAGACACAAGGTTTTCACAGTCACATGGTCATATTTTAAAAGTTATATAGTTATACAATCGTATTCAGGAATGAAGGCTACTGGAACACAGTTCAACAGCTCCAGGTACTTCCCTCCAGCCACTCCAATTCACCATAAACTAAAAAGGATATTGTGCTGGTTTGAAAGGAAGTATGCCCCCTAAGAAAAGCCATGTTTTGATATAAATCCCGTTTCATAAAGGTAGAATAATCCCTATTCAATACTGTATATTTGAAACTCTAATGAGATCATTTCCCTGGTTGATGTGATTTAGTCAAGAACGGTTGTTCAACTGGATTAGGGGATGATATGTCTCCACCCCTTTTTAAAAACCATTCAGTTTCTGGTATATTGCATTCTGGCAGCTAGCAAACTAGAACAGATATCTATATAATGCATAACAATAACCTGCAGGATAACCTTTTGACTCTGTTTGAAACCTCTCTGCCACTGGGATTTTTTTTCTCCCATTTCTCTATTCCCCCTTTTGGTCAAGAAGACTTTCTCAATCCCATGATACCAGGTCCTGGCTCATCCCAGGAGTCCCATTTCATGTTGCCAAGGAGATTTTGCACCCCTAAGAGTCATATCCCACTTAGGGGGAAGGGCAGTGAGTTCATCTGCCCAGTTGCTTATATAAAGAGGTCACATCTGAGCAATCAAAGAGGTTCTCAAGGGATGATGCTTAGGCATAATTTTAAGTAGGCTAAGGTTCTCCTTTGCAGGAATAAGTTTTATAGGGCTAACCCAAGGTCAGTTGAACCCCAGTTGAATTGGTTGCCCCCATGCATGTGAGAATATCAGGTTTCACTCTTTCCCCATTGAGGATGATGTTAGCTAAGGGTTTTTCATATATTGCCTTTATCATGTTGAGAAAGTTCCCTTCTATTCCTATCTTTGAAGTGTTTTCATAAAGAAAGGAGGTTGAATTTTGTCAAACACCTTTCCTGAATCAATCAAAATGATCATGTGGTTTTTCTTCATGACTTATTGATATGGTGTATTACATTAATTGATTTTCTTGTGTTGAACCAGCCTTGAATACCTGGAATAAATCCCTCTTGGTCATAGTGTATAATTCTTTTAATGCACTGCTGGATTCAATTTACAAGTATTTTGGATTTTAAATCTATATTCACAAAAGAGATTGTTCTGTAATTTTCTTTTCCTGTAGTGTCTTTGTCAGGCTTTGGTATTAGGGTGATGTTCTCTTCATATACTGTCTTAGGTAGCTTACCCTCCTCTTCAGTTGTTTTGAAGAGCTTGAGCAGGATTGGTACTAATTCTTTCTTGGATGCTTGGGAGAATTCACATGTGGATCCATCTGGTCCTAGTCTTTTTTTGGGGGGGGAGGATAGGAGGGGCTTCTTGATGACTGATTCAATCTCTTTACTTGTGATTGGTTTGTTGAGGCTGTCTATTTCTTCTTGAGTCAATGTTGGTTGTTCATGCCTTTCTAGGAAGTTGTCTATTTCATCTATATTGTCTAGTTTATTACCATTTACTTGCTCATAGTATCCTCTCATTACCTCTTTATTTCTGCAGGATCAGTGTCTATGTCCTTTCTTCCATCTGTGATTTCATTTATTTGCATCCTCTCTCTTTTTTTTGTCAGCCTAGCTAAGGGTCCACCGATTTTATTGATTTCCTCAAAGAACCAACTTCTGGTTTTGTTGATTTGCTTGATTGTCTTCATATCCTCAATTTCATTTATTTCTGCTCTGATCTTCATTGTTTCTCTCCTTTCGTTTGCTTTGGGGGTTAGTTTGCTGTTTTTTCTCTAGTTCTTCCATGTGAACAGCTTATTCCTTGATTTTTGTTCTTTCTTCTTTTTTAATATAGGCATTTAAGGCAATTCATTTCCCTCTCAGCACTGCCATTACTCTACCCCATAAATTTTGGTATGTTGTGTTTTCGTTTTCATTTGCCTCAAAATATTTACTGATTTCTCTTGTAATTTCTTTCTTGACCCACTGGTTGTTTAAGAGTGAATTGTTTAGCCTCCATATCTTTGTGAATTTTTTCATCCTCTGCCTGATATTGATTTCCAAATTCATTTTGTTATGATCCAAGAAAGAGTCTTACATAATTTCAATACTTTCAAATTTATTGAGATTTTCTCTATGACCCAGCTTATGGTCTATCCTTGAGATTGATCCATCAGCACTTGAGAAAAATATGTTTACTGCTATTGTGGGATGTAATGGTCTGCAAATTTCTGTTATGACTAGTTCATTTATGGTATTATTTGAAATCTGTTTTCTTATTGATCCTCTGTCTAGGTGTTCTATCCACTGATGAGAGTAGGGAATTGAAGTCTCCAACTATTATGATAGAGGGGTCTACTTCTCCCTGCGGTGTTGTCAGTGTTTGCCTCATGTATTTTGAGCCAATCTGACTCAGTCAATAATATTTATGATTGTTTTATCTTCTGGTTGAATTGTTCCTTTTATTAATACATAGTGTCCTTTTGGTCTCTTTTATCTGTCTCACATTTGAAGTCTAATTTGTTGGATATTAGTATGGCTACTGCAGCTCTTTTCTGGTTGTTTGCATGAAATATCTTTTTCCAGCTTTTCACTTTCAACCTAATTTTGTTCATGTATCTAAAGTGTGTCTCCTATAGACAGCATATAGATAGGTCCTGTTTTTTTAATCCTTTCTGCCAGTCTATATTTTTTATTGGGGATTATAATCCATTAACATTTAATGTTATTACCATAAAAGGTAGAACTTTCTTCTTCCATTTTGTCTTTTGGATTTTATATGTAGCATCTAATTCTTTCTCTTTTTACATTTACCAATAGTCTTCAACTCTACACTCTTATCTGGACATCTCTACCCTGTCTTTTCTTATCTGCCTGTAGTGCTCCCTTTTTTTATTTCTTCTAGAGTCAGCCTCTTAGTCACAAATTCTCTCAGTGACTTGTTTGTCTGAAAACATTTTAATCTCCCCCTCACTTTTGAAGGATAGTTTTGTTGGTTATAGAATTCTTGGTTGGCAATTTTTCTCTTTCAGAACCCTAAATATATCATACCACTGCCTTCTTCCCTCCATTGTTTCTGCCAAGAACACCACACATAGACTTATAGAGCTTCCCTTGTATGTGATAGATTGCTTTTCTCTTGCTGCTTTCAAAATTCTTTCTTTGTCTTTAACATTTGACAATCTAATTAGCAAGCGTCTTGGAGTAGGTCTATTTGCATCTAATTTGTTTGGGGTATGCACTTCTTGGATCTATAATTTTATGTCTTTCAGAAGAGATGAGAAATTTTCAGTGATTATTTGCTCCACTAGTCTTTCTGCTTCTTTTTCCTTCTCTTTTCTTTCTGGGACACCTGTAACATGTATATTCATGTGCTTCACTCTGTCATTCGGTTCCCTGAGGACATGCTCATATTTTTTCCATTCTTTTCCCTATATTTTCTTTTGTGCATCAGATTTCAGACGTCCAGTCCTCTAGTTCACTTATACATTCTTCTGCCTCTTCAAATCTATTGTTGTAAGTCTCCATTGTTTTTGCATCTCTTCTATTGTGCCTTTGATTTCCATAAGTTCTACAGTTTGTTTTTTCAAACTTGCAAGTTCTTTATGTTCATCCTATGTCTACTTTGTATCCTCATTCAACTCCTTGATTTGATTTTTGATGACATTTTGCATGCCTGTTCAAACATCCTGAATTAGTTGTTTCAACTCCTCTATCTCATTTGAAAGTTTGGTTTGTTCCTTTGACTGGGTCATATTTTCAATTTTCCTAGTATGACTCATTATTTTTTACTGGCATCTAAGCATTTGATTTCCTTAATTCATTTATTCTGGAGGTTGTTTTCACTCTTTTACCAAGGGTTTTCTTATTGGATGGCCTTGTTCTCTATCTGTTCTTTGTTCAGTTCAGCTTATTCTAGACCTCTAGGATAGGTTCTGTTTACTGATCAGAATTTGCAGCTCTTGTTTTTCTGTTTTTTGCCCTGCTTATATGGAGCTACTTTTTTGAGGAGGTTTTCCTCAGATATTATAGACCCCAGTCAGATTTTTCCAGACTAGACAGACCCACCTCTCAGGAGAAGAGAGTAACCAGTATCAAGTTTCTTTGAGGGTGAGACTGACCAGGTTGTCTGATTTTCCTATAAAACCTCTAGACTCTCTGCTTTTCCTATCCTACCCAGCATGTGGCTCTTGTCTGCCCACAGCTTCCCATCAGCATAAAGTGATGCAGTGCCTTTAATTTCAGCAGCCTCTCCCTGCCAAGCACATGGCTGGGACCCAGATTGAGGTGGTAGACAAACATTGATTGCTTCTGCTTTGCAACCCCTAGGACATGAATTCCGTGAGAGTGCCTCCTTTTCTTGGGGAAGATAGGCCCTTTAGGGAATTGTTCCCAGCCACCTAACTATTTGTTTTGTCTCACAGACATGTCTTAATTCCTGCCCTTGCCTGGGGCAGTGCTGGAGCCTGAGGGTGTTTGCAGTGTTATCTAATGAACTGTTTATACATTTGTATTTTAAAAAAGCCTTTTCAGAACCAGGCCCCCACTCCATAGGTTTGCCAATCAAAAGCTGAAGTTGCTACATGGCTCTGTGTGTCCCCAGGACCCATGTGCTCCATTTTCTTGGGGTCCAGCCCTTTTCTGGTATTTTGTGCTGTCCAACTTAAAAATCCTCTGGTTTTTGTTTTGTCTTTTTTCTTTTTTTTTCATCAGCCTCAGCCTCTCTCTGCTGGAGTGAAAACTCCTGGTTCCTTTGGTGCTTACTCCACATTTTTCTGTGCAATTAGCTTACTGGAGTCCTTAAAAGAGCTCATGGAGAGAGAAAGATGCTCAGAGCCAATAGAGAGAGCAGATGCCTAGATGTTTGGAGATGATGAAGGAAAGCTTGGAGCAGAAGCCAGAAGGAACTCCAGGAGCTGAGAGAGCCATTTGAAACCAACTCAGGAGGGCCAGCAGACACTCCCATGTGCTTTGCTATGTGACAGAGGAACCCCAATGCCGCCTTTCATTTGAAAAGGTATCCTCTTCTTGATCCCTTAATTTGGACATTTTCATGTTCTTAAAATTGTGGCTTGTAACTTAATAAATCTCCTTTATAAAATCCAATCCATTTCTGGTATATTGCATTCTGGTAGCTTTAACAAACCAAAACACTACTCTACACATTAAGTTCTTCCAAGTCTGACTGTGCAGTGAATATCTAAATACTTTGAATTATGCACCCTTCCTAAGTTGTTGCTGATATCCTCACTGTAGTAGTGTACAAAAAATTTTATTCTCTCTTCATCTTTCAGTATTTATCTCAAAATACCAAGAAATTTAAATCTTTTCCCAAAGTGTCCATATGATTCATTTCTTTTCATTAATTGAGCTGTTGGACTGTGAAGACCCTATTCATTATCTCTGCCTAAAATATACCTCTTCCCCTAACAACTTACTGTTGCTGTGGTGTGATGTTTTAAAAAATGTAACCCTATCATTGTATTTAATAATCCATTTTATCTGAATATTGTTTAACTGTTTAAAAATTAAGTCTAAAGATGATCAAAGAAGGTAACTTTTTATACATCCAAATCATAATTCTATAATTTCTCATTTGTTTTATTGAAACATCCTAAAACATTTTTCTAAATTGCTGCTAAAATGTGTATTTGAGCTTTACCAATTGTTTATAATAAAGTTTTTACATCTATTTTTTGTTTGGGTTTCTTTCTCAAGTGTCCTTAGTAGCATTGCACTCTTGTAGCAAGGCTTTATCTGCTTTAATAATCAAACCATCCCTCACCCATGGCCTCCAAAGAAAAATCTTAGTTGACTTGTGGACTTTAAAATACTCTATACACATGGTGAAACTGAAAATACAAAAAAACGATGAAACTTTTAATTTTGTGGTCTACAACTTCAGGGACTATGCAAATGGCAAATGGAGTAATTGGGAAGGTGAATTGGCAGGTGATAAGAAGTAGATGGCTCTGGCATAGGGACCTGCATTTCCCACTAAGTAAAATTAGCAGCAAGATTTGGAAAACAGAAGTGGAGGGGAATCTTTCCTGCAGGGCAACCTCAGAAATTAAGTTCGAGATGGATGCAGCCTTTTGAAGGGAAGACCATTAAAATGGAAAAGATGTTTAGCGAAAATTCATTAATGAATAAAGGAATTCTCCTTGAAAGTGACCAGTTTCATTTTTGAGGGCAAGAATCATAGTGAGCTCAGAGGTTTCTCCAAGTCCTCATCGGGGGTGGGGTAGGGGTTCACCATCACTACCATCATCTGATGGTTCAGCAGATGGCCTTGCTGGCAACAATTTAACCATCTATAGAAATACCTGTAACCACATAACATATACCACTAAACCCAAACTAACTGTATCCCTAATTCAACTCCCCTTTAGTTGAATCCAAAAAAAATATGTTCAGCTATTCAACCACCACACAAAAAGAAGGTCATTTTCATAGAGAGGGGATCAGTGTTCACAACCAATTCAGATAAATTGGCTTATTTTTGAAAAATTTTTTAAATTTTTTGATTATACGAATGCTTCCTAGGGTCCTGAAAGAGATCTAGACAAATCAGTCTCCCTGGAGCTCATGTTTTATTACTTTCACAGTAGATTTTCCTTCTTCATACTCCAAACTTTCTTGAGAACAAGAATTGCATCTGTTTTTTATTCCTTGCAAGTCCAACACCTTGCATGATACATGAAGCAGTAAAGGTACACAAAAATGCACTTTATGGATAAATGGAGTATCTATGTTGCATACAAAACACAATGTTATCAAAAGAGACCATCAATTCTTCATGCCAACATGATGAGAGGGACCAAGAAAAGCTTCTGAAATAAAATGGTTTAAAGATCAGTACATGTGCTGGTTTGAAAGGATGTATGGACCCTAGAAAAGCATGTTTTAATCAAAATCCCATTTCATAAAGGTAGAATAATCCCTATTCAATACTGTATGTTTGAAACTGTAACCAGATCATCTCCTTGGATGATGTGATTTAGTCAAGAGTGGTTGTTAAACAGGATTAGGTGACGACATGTCTCCACATATTTGGGTGGGTTTTGATAAGTTTCTGGAGTCCTATAAAAGAGGAAACATTATGGAGAAAGAAGGAGATTCAGAGAGAGCAGAGAAGAACGAAATAGCCATGAAAAGCAGAGAGTCCACAAGCCAGTGACCTTTGAGATGGAGAAGGAAAACGCCTCCTGGGGAACTTCATGAAACAGGAAGCCAGGAGAGAAAGCTAGCAGATGACGCTGTGCTCACCATGTGCTCTTCCAGCCAAGAGAGAAACCATAACTGTGTTTACCATGTGCCTTCTCACTTAAGAGAGAAATCCTGAACTCCATCAGCCTTCTTGAACCAAGATTTTTCCCTGGATGCCTTTGATTGGACATTTAAACTAGTAGCTTATTAAATTCCTCTTTTTAAAAGCCATTCTATTTCTGGTTATTGCATTCTGGCAGCTAGCAAACTAGAACAGTATAGTACACAACTCTCAAGTGATTTTTTAGACATTGGGTGAGTGCTGTAGTGGGCAATACCTTTCCTCTCATTATAGAAATGAAAAAATACCAGTAATATGCTTTCTCTAAGTGGCTAGATCATATAGGAATATGGCCTAAGCTTTACCAATCAGATACAACCACTGGAGACTTGCATCTCAGATTAGTAATGAGAATTTCTTCCAAGAGTGTCAAGAGCTTCTAGTTCCCAATGGTAGAGGGACCGCCATGGTGAGTGGTTTCTGAGGTATGTAGTGGTAATGGTACCAAGATAGAATTCATTGTCTAGAATCATCTCTGGAGATGCAGCGCTGCATGGAATATTTAGCCTCTCTTCTTTTGTCTTACATGATAATATACTCTCCTGTTGTCCTTCTGTCTCTCTGACCATTTCTCCTCTGTCACCTTTGAAAGATCTTTCTGATCATGTTGGCTTTTATGTATTAGAACTACAAGGCACATTCTGAGGCCTTCTTATTTTCATACTTTATAGTCTCCTACTAGTAACCTCATTCACCTCTCACATTGCCCTCTGTCTCTCCACATCTCCATCTTTGTTCCAGCAGCAGCATCTTTGACCCTGAATACCACTGTAGCATCTTCTATCCACATCTGCTCTTCACATCTCCTCACCCCCACTAAGCCTCTGAAATTCAACATATATATTGAAACCAGAGTATTCTCTCCAAATGGAAATCAGATCACTCTGTGTGTGAACCCTAAACTAAATTCCCAGTGCCTTCAAGGTAAATAAAAAAATATTTAATGTGGCATATAAAGCTCAGCATAGTTTTATTTCTGCCTACCCCTCCAAACTCATGGTATGATACTTGCCTTTGGACTAAACTAAGTCAGCATCTCACCTTCTGCCCCTCCCTTCACCCAATTATTTTCCATTCACTTTTCAAATCTCAGTTCAAGGATGAAATCCTAGAATGCCTTCCACAACAGAGGTCAAGTCTGTTCACCCCATAAAATGTTCTTGTAGAACCAAGTATCATTCCTTCAAAAGACTTACCATTTGGAATTATACATTCATGTGTGTAATTATTGGATTTTATGCCTATCTCCCCAATTAAATAAGAAAGGGACTCTATTTATTTAGTTCACCATCGTGTTCTCAGTGAGTCACAGTGTGCTGAAACATAAGAGGTTCCCAATAAGCAGATGTTGAGTGAATAAGTGAAAAAAAAGTTCAATAAAGAATTTAATGCTAGTCTATCAATAAGACCCAATTCTCCCACTCCCTAGATGTGGTCAGACTCTTCTTTTCCTTCATTACCTAATTAACCAGTGAGGGATTCTCATCACCTTGTCTTGGATATTTTCTCCTCCTTCTTCACTTCATAATCATACTGTCAGCATGTTAATGCAAACATCAAGCTTAGAAGTAGATGTTTGTAATTGCTATTCTACATTCTCTGGCTCTACTTCTACTGCTGCAAAAATTTAATTTAAATTCCAGAAATAAAGTAAAATAGCCACTTTATTATAAATTTATAGTAACACGTATTGTAACAGAGGCCATCTTAGTTTTTGCGTATATTAAATCTTAACCTACTAAGTGTAGTTCATTATAGTCTGCGCTCAGTGTACTTAAATAATTTCATTTCCTAATTTTCCCAATATAGAATACCAAATTTTGCTAATAAAATCTAATCCTTTTCTAATTAGCACAATTTATGATGCCCATCTCTTCTTTTCTCATGTCCTACAATGGCTTCACCTTCTGAGTGGGCCTCATCAGCACAATCTCTATATGACATTCAAAGAACAGAAAAATTGTAACATTAAAACAATTCCAGTTTTTACCATCACTCACAAAGGAACAAGAAGCAGAGATAGGTTCAACAGTTACCCAATGCAATGCAAATCACCATAAAAATCCTCTCTGGGGTCCTGTATAGGAGGATGAAATTCAGACACAGCTGAAGAAAACCACAGAAGTAAGAAGCTGAAATCAACAAAACCTGGAAAAAAGACAGAGACCGAAAGAAGCCACCATGTGCCATGCCATGTGATAAACTAAAGACCAAGTTTTACAAACAGCCATTCCCAGAACACCACAGTCTTCAGGGAGAAAATATCACCTTGATGTTGTTTGATTTGGAAACTTCCCTGCCCTCAAAACCATGAGCAAATAAATTCCCACTGTTAAACCTGACCTATTTCATAGTACTTGCTTGCGTGGCCTAGGAAACTAAAATAGATGGCTTCATCAGATACTTTATATACTTATGTAATTATGTCCTATACAACAACATTTTTATTCTTTAAAGATATACTCAAGATCAAACTTTAAAGCTGAAAGTAATTTTGGGGCTCACCTAATTTAATTCTTTCCTTTTGCAGATGATAAAATGAAAATTGTGGTTTCTCACCCATGTTGCAGATATATGCCTTATTGTCCTCAATAGATTTAGTTATCCAGAAAGTGGAGAAAGTTTTCACTGCCTTCATAACTTCCTCAGCCCAATGCAAAGCACTATGCACAAAATAGACCAATCCTTATTTAATATCTGAATCGAATAAATAAGAGATACAATATCAAAAAGTAGCCAATAAAGATATGTATTTATTATGTATTCTTTATAAATACAACAGATACATACATATATACATGTAAGATAACCATAAATAAAGGGAAAAATAAATATATGCCAGTTCAATGTAGTTGTTTTATCTCAGGGGGAGATTAAGGTGAAGATAATGGTAGTCTTATAAAAATTAGTAGTGGGTCCATAAGAGTGCATAGTACTGGTATTCTTTAAGCCCTATGCATATTTTTGTAACAAATACTTTTTATTAAACTATAACATACATATAGAAGAGTGCACAAATATTAAGTTCACAGCTTGATAATCTATCACTAAACGAGCACATCTATGTAACCAGCACCAAGATCAGGATACAGAAATTTATGAGAACCCCAAAGCTTCTCTGTGGCCCCTGCCAGTCACTACCCTCCAAGAGTAAACACCATCCCAATTACTAAAGACATTGATTACTTTTGTCTTATTGAACTTCATATAAAAGGAGTCAGGCATTATTGTGTTTTTTTGGTCTAGTTTCTTTTGCACATTATGATTGTGAGAGTCAACCATGCTGTTACTTGTAGTTGTTGTTTGTTTGTACTCATTGCTGAATACAATTCAACTGTGAGAATACCACAATTTACCCAATTGTTGATGAGCATATAGATCCTTTCAAGTGTCTGTCTCTTATGAACAGAGCTGTTCTGGATATTTCTGTTCATGCATATTTACATTTTGTGTCAGGCGCAAACATGAGTGTGGAATTGCCGTTGCATAGGGTAAAAAGATCTTCAACATCATTAAATACTGGGAAATAGTTTTCCAAAGTGATTTACCAAATTTAAGTTACTACTAGCAGTATATGAGAGTCCTAATTGCTTGATATCCTGGTGTGATATTGTCAGTCCTTTCACCTTAGCCTTTCTGGTTGGATGCCCTTCAAATATTCTATTAATATTTAACATCTATTCAATACAATTTTAAAAATACTATTTAATAAAAATAGGTTTAAAATACCCAGCATTTTAAAAGTAAAGTTTAATGTGACTTAAGAATTTGATTTGAATTAAACTTCTTATGTCATGAAAATCTGAGCTTTTACTGCTCCACAGCAAATACCTTCTGGCAATTTATCCAGTCAAACTTACTGAGATCAGACATGATCCCTTCCAGAGTTCAAGTGGGATGAAAACAAATTGCCTCTTTCCATCTTCACCATTATTAGAAATTTTAGTTTTTAAGATCCTTATTGTCCTCTTGAGACAATAAGGAATAAGGATCTGGCAAATAGTTAAGTATTGAATAAATATTTGCTGAGGGTTTGATTAGATGAACAGCAAAGTAGCCACAGCATTTATAGTCTTTTTTTCTCAACATTTTATTACAAAAATTTTCAAACATACAGAAAAGTTGAAAGAATTTTATGGCATTCACCCATATACTTATTAATTCATCTCTACAATTGTTTAAATTTTTATAATTATCTAAGCACATTTCTATCCAACTATCCACCACTACTTTATCTCGTTTTTGATGCCAAAGTAAATTGTAGATACCAGTACCCATTATCCACAAACACTTTAATACAGTTTTGACTTTGCTTTAGAGGTAGAATGTATTTTTGGGGAAATAGACAAGTCTTAATATTGAGTTAAGAGAAATGCATGTATCCAAGTAACCTAAACCACTATGCAACACTCCAGAATGTTCCCTCAAACTCTTTCTCAGTCAAATCCACTGTTGAATTTTCCACCCTGGATTAGCTTTGTCTAACACAGAAGTTCATACAAATGAATCATACATACAGTATGCACTGTTAGGTTAGGCTTATTTCACTCAGGTTTGTTTCATTCATGAAATGTTGTTTCATGTCCCAGAAATTCATTCCTTTTCATTGCTGAGTAGTATTTCAGGTATTTGTATAACACAGTTTGCCTACCTGTTCTCCTAATGATTATCAGCTTAGGGCTATTTTGAACAGAGCTGACAAGCACCTTCTTGCATATATCTTTTTTGTGGATATATTTTATTTTGTTCAGATAATTCCTTAGGAACGGAATCACTGAATTATCAGCAAATATGTGGATAGTTTTATTAAAAATAAAACTGCATGATGGTACCATTTACACTTGCCCCAATAAAGCGTGCATGTTCTGATTCCTATATTTGCTTGCCACCATGTCATTATCATATAGTCTCTAATAAAATCTGACTAAGTAGATTACAGTTTCTTTTAGATATAGAATACCACACCACATTTTCCTAGATAGCTTATGAGATCTGTAATTGTACTGAACTAGTTTCATATTAAGATAAATCTGTGGTAGCCACACGCAATGGTTTTACCAAGTATCAAAATGATTGTTATTGGGTCATGCAAGCCAACTATGACCAAAATTGTTCTGGAGGCCTAGTTGACATTTCTTTCTCAACTGCGGCTCTTGAAGGCTGGTTTCTTATTATCCCTGATACCCCTAGCATCTCCACAAATGTTTGTTGACGTGATTTCAGTAGTTAGATTAAAAAAAAAATCTGGATCAAATATAGAAACAAACTTACAGGAGGAAATAAATCATGTCTCTTCATCTACTATCATATCTCCCATGCCTAAGCCAATACTTGGAACATAGGACACACTCAGTGAGTATTTCTGTGATTAATCAATTAGGTCAGATAGTCCTCATCACACTTCCTCTAGCTCTTTATTTGTAAAAGTGACATCTGCTACTCACGGTTGCTTTGAAAACTTAGATAGTATACGGAAAAGTCAGGTATGCAGTAGACACTGAGAAACTATCTTCTTGAACTGTCTTTCATAAATATAAATACTACCATGAGCTCGTACCTGGTTGTCCTCCATAATCTTGACTTCAGAAATCCCATCCAATTTCATGGCTTCAGCTTTCACCTCTAAATCTGATGTCTCTCATAAATTCTAGTTCTGTCTTCCTGAGGACTGCTGCACACCCACATTTGATAAAATTCACCATGTCTTCAATGTCACGCGTTTAAAACCAAATGCCCCCATTTCATTTCTTTTGTAATCACCACACCCCCAGGCTGTTACCAAACTTCTTTCATTCCTTTTTCTTACAACCATGTGACATATAGTTGTATTTTACTTGCTTGTCAAATCCAATGAACTCTCCCTATGAGGCATATACTTGTATTTTACTTCCCTGTGTCCTTCGCTCCAGATGCCAGAACCTTAATTCAGGCCTCTACTTATCTCTGAATTGTACTAGTGAAACGGTATCCCAGTAAGGTTCTTGACTTCAGTGTCTCCTTGACTTCAATTCATTTTACAAAAAAAAAAAAAAATTGCCACAATTAATCACCTTTAAGCATTGCTAAACTTATTGTACTCAGCCCTCAAAAACCTCCCATAACTCCCATTGTCTGCTTGATTAAATTCAGATTACTTCATCGAAGTATGCAAATCCTCATTCCTCTAGCCCCATCCAACTCTTCCAATCTCATCTTTCTTCTCTTTTAAATCCTAGTTGAATAAAATCACAGGCTGCTGCCCATAGATGACCTATCGCTTCCTCATTCTGGCCTTGTGCCTGGAATGCCTCTTCCCTCATTTACAGTCCAAATTCTATCCCTCCTTCAGGGCACAGACAAAGTGTCACAAATCCTTCTGTGTCCCACTAGCCGAACAATCTCTTTTTTCTCTTACCAGCATAGTGCTTTGTTTATACTATATTATGACATATCCTTTCCTATGTCATGTTATGGAATTTTACGCCATTCATTAAATGGTAAGGTTGGCTGGCACAGTAAAACTGTACATGCTTGAGGCATGCAGACACAAGTTCAAATCCCTGCCCAATTACTCACTAACTGAGAGACTTTAAACAAGGTAGTTAACCTCAAGCGTGTGATCTATAAAAGCTGGGATAAAATGTGCTTCACCTTATTATTGTAAAGATTAACTGTGGGCATAAAATGTCTGAGCATGCAGTTGCCATTCAAATGGTAGCACATATTTTTTTCATGCAAAGTATGTGTCAGAAATTCCACAAATTAATCTCACATACTACTCACAATAATGCAGTAAAATAGGTTTAGTTCCATTTTGCATTTGGAGAAGCCTAGGATCAAGCCACATGCAATGAATGACCATGGGCGTTGTATCCACACTTACGTTCCTCATAGCACCATGCCATGGACGTAACAGGGGCCAGTTAACATAAACAGTGAGTGAATAATTCAAATTGTTCAGCAACAGCCGTGAAAGTAGTGAAATATGATCAAGACCAAATCAGAAAGTAATTATACTAAGCCAGTCAGAGTTAATGTTTCGTTTTTTTTTTTTCAAAAAGGCAATTAGGACACATATTTTAAAGTGATTTTGAATTTGGGAGTGGTTTTGAAGAATGAGGCAGGAAAAAGCAAAATAGTATTCTGCTACAGACAAACCAAACTTAATATATCTTAGGTAAAATAATCCAAAACACCTGGAAGGCAGACATGACAAAAACAAACAGGAATAAAGAACAGATAGCAGATGATATATGGGCTTGTACTACGCTACAGAAACAAGGTTTTAAAAAAAAAAAGAAAAAAACACTAATGTAATTTTACTGTAAGCTCAGAGGAATCATGATACTGAACTGAATTTCACCTAGAAAGCGCTGGTCAGTTCTGGATATCACGGTGTGTAATAGTTGTAAAACACTGGAGGCAGTTCTGAGGAAAGCAATAAAAGTGAGCCCAGTAATAGTTGAATATGGACTGAATCTACACAATGATTCGGTGTGCAAGTAAGCTGCAAAATTCAGTCCCAGCCACTGATTTCTATTAACACAGCAGCAAAGAACAGTTGGGTTTGAAGAGTCAAACAATTTTGTGAATGTCGACATTTGTTCGTTCAGGATTTTAAATTTCTGAAAATATCAGTATATGATCACTTTTCAAAACTTAAAACCTAGAGGAAATGGACCGCTTTACAGTTTTCTCTAGATAAAAAACAAGTAAACCCAGGCAGATTTTGATTCTCATGAAAATTTAACCTGCCTCAAGGAGTGGGCCAATCAGGTTAGATTAGCTTTAACAAAGAGGGGGTGATCGCCTTGTTAAAAAGGGGGCTCAGTGTTCTAATAGACGGAGGACTGGATTGTCTAGCTGGATGCCTAGGTTTAAATCCCAGCTCCACTGAGTTCTTAGTGGGTTAACATTGGCCAAATTACTGAGCATTCTTGGACCTCAGGTAATAAGATTAAATTACTATAGCTATTGCACTTATAGCAGTTTCCAAAACAATTAGCATTAAATAAGTAGTAGCTTTTACATATTTTTTTAAAAGTGGGCTTGAAAATGATAAAAGGCAACCAAGATTAGAGGAATGGTTGGGAATTTAGAGTAAGAAATTCTAGGTTCTAATTGACATTGTAGACTTATTTGGTATGTAACCTATGAAATCAGATTCCTCAGATGTGGTGATATTACTTTTCTTACATCAAATGATAAGTATGATCAACAAATTATGCAAAACAAGGAAGTCTTTATAAAAGTCTATACAAATATTGTTTTATTATCAGTAACTATCAAATTACCTGGTTTTTAATAGATGTGCAGTCAATGTTGATGTTAGATGAATCTTACGAAAAACAAATTGTTTTAAAATAATTACTGAGAAAATAGAGAATTCACATTGCCAATACAAAGTATTCCTACAGCAATTCAATAATAATAACAATCCTATTATTATAAAATAATAAAAATTATTTTATTTTACTTTTATTGTTTAGTTTTCTGGATAATTGTCTAATATGTTCACCTTTGCATGTATATAATCAAAGGCTTGTGTATAAAATACAAAAAAATTAAGGTATCTTTCTCATTAAGAAAAAGTTAGTAATTTAAATTTTAGCGAATATATTATATTTGAAGCTACTGGATTGTAAGTTTCAGCTATTTCAGAGGTGAGATCAACAGATAACACTCGAAATATATTTAAGTCAACATATCAATTCATACCCCACAGACCTTTTCTGGAACTGGTTGCAAGGAGAAAATGGACTAATTTAAAAATTCATATCTCTACTATGGAACATTTGAAAAAGAACACTTTTTGAGAGACAGAAAAAGAATTTTTTTACATACCTCAATTCCAAAGAAAATAATAAATGTATAGAATTTATTATTCCAAGAACAGAACATACTATTCCAAGAGCAAACTTGAGATGTGAATAAATGAAAGAACTTGTATAAATCCACAAAAGGCATATTCCTAAGGATCAGGGAAGGAAAAAAAAACAGGAATATGTAAAGGGGGGGTGCTTCGTGATGACTAAATTACATGTGTGGTGATCTAATATATTGGTTGACATTGTAAAACAGATGAGTGTACTTTCTGAACATAAGTTTCTAACTGACTCATTCCACGTGAACTACCTCTACTTTCAAATTATCAATTTGTTCCAAAATTTCAAACTCTGTCACTTCTCCTTGTTGCAGAAAACCTGTTACTTTTCTAACTTTCTGTTACTTTTGCTACTACTATTACTATTACTAAGACATAAAAAGTTATTTAATGATTCATTGGACATAGCTTATTTCTATACAGTGGTACCAGAGAGAAATTTTATGGAATACACAGTTCTTCTCTTTATGGCATTAAACAAAAGGTTATCAATTATTAACAAACATAGGAGTAACAATGAAAACTTTTGTGGAAGGCATAGTATATGACAAACAGAAGTGATACATGTTTTCAGAGTTACATAGTACTTCATAATTATAATGCATTTTGACCCTTCTAGCAACTATATTAAAAATAACGGTTATCATTATCCTCATTTTACAGTTGAAGAATCTCCATAGCTAACACCATATTTGGTCATAAAACTGTGACAGCACTCCCATTAAAGTCAAGACTAAGAGAAGAACACCTCTTTTTGTCAGTGTTGTGCACATTATTCAGATATCTCTGGCTATTAGATATGCAGTAAGGAAGGCAAAATTATTTTATTTGCTTGGGGCAATAAAAAAAAAGAAAAAAACTAATGTAATTTCGCTGTAAGCTCAGAGGAATCATGATACTGAACAGAATTTCACCTAGAAAGCTCTGGTCACTTCTGGATATCACGGTGTGTAATAGTTGTAAAGCACTGGAGGCAGTTGTGAGGAAAGCAAAACTTGGTAAAAATTAACTTAAGAACCTGGAAAAGGAGAGGACAAACACTGTAGTAGTTAGGTTTGACTTTGGCTATGAATGATAAAACAATCCTAATAAACAATGGCTTAATCATGCAAAGATTATTCTCTCATATAAGGACTATGGAGGTGGATGGCAAATACACAAAGTAATTAGGGTGCAAACTTCTTCCAACTTTCTACTCTGCCTTTCTTGGGAAATATCCTCAGGTCCAGATTGGCTCTGAAGCTAACAATCACTGCATTCCAGCCATCAGGGAGAAAGAAAAACCAAAGAAGAACAGGCACCCTCCCTTTTAGAGCATGTTCTAGAAGTCACAGATGACATTTGTGCTCACATGCCATTCACCACAATTAGTTCCATGGCCACACTTAATGGCAAAGGAGGCTGGAAAATGTTCTTATTCAACATGGCATGTGTCTAGCTGAAAAACCAAGAGCTCTGTTAAGGAAGAAAGGGGAGGCATTAACAATGAAACAGAATATTACATCTGGAGACATAGGTAATTATTTGCAAAAACTTTAGTAAATGATAAAACTGATGATTTAGGTATAGAACAAAGGAAGATGGTATTTAAAAAAATAAAGATCAAAACCCTAGACTTCTAACCTTACTGCATGATCATTTATTTCATCTACTAAAGGTGAATTTGTCTTCAGTTCTTTCCCCGTCAGCAGTAGTGTAACTATGTTATGGAAACTGTAAATCCTAGTGGCCAAGAACCAGAAAATGCCCAGATTTAAATTCTGGCTTGATCTCATATTGTTTGGGTAGCTTGGAGAAAACTCCTTCACTTTTCTTGGACTCTTTCTTCATCTCTATAATGTGGATTGATAAGAAGAACTCATAGTTTATATTATTTTAAATCAGTGGGGAAAGATGGATTATTCAGTGAATGATATTGGAATAGCTGTTAAACAATTTATGAAAAAAATAAAGTTAAAACAATACCTCATATTTATCTCCAAGTGAAGTCAGAGTAGATCAAATATTCATATGCTAAAAACAAAGGTATATGGTGGTTCAGTGGTAGAATGCTCGCCTTTTGTGTGAGAGAGCCACGTTCGATTCCCAGACCATGCACCCAAAATAAATAAATAAATAAATGCATAGAAGATTTTGAAGAAAATATAGATGAATACATATCTCTACTCAGGGAAGGAGTGCCTTTGCTAAACATAACTGTAAATAACATCACAAAAGAAAAGGATAAATAATCTAAACTTAAAAATGTAAAACCTTTGTATGTCAAAAAAGTACCATGAATAAAATGCAAAGAAAAAAACATAGTGTGGAAAATATTTGAAACATGTATAACAGGCAAACAGTTAATACCCTTACTACACATTTTAAGTAGCTTTTGTCAACTAATTTTTAAAATATGAGCACCCAATTGAATAATGGGTAAGGGACTTAGATAATTCAAAAAAGAATAACTAATTGCATGATGAATAAACTTATGAAAATTTTCCCTCTTACTAATCAAAGAAATGTAATATTTATTGCAGCATCATTTTTATTTCACGTAAGTGAAAAAAAAATTAAGTGATTATACCCAACACGGGCACCAAATAGTGTTGTGCTGCTAATTTGAGCATAAATTGATGTAATCTTTTTGGTACTTCTTTTTCTGCTACCCTCACAAATGCAACAACTATTCCTCCAACCTCCCTCTATTCTAATTTCACAGAGTAAATGGAAATCAGGAGGCAGGATCTCTTCTCACAAAGCCTGCAAGGCTATATGCATCTGCATTTATTCCCTGTTCCTCCCCTCCTTTAGCAACAGGGAGGTCTTCCCCAACAGTTCCAGATCCCATCTGTCCACCCGCTTTCAGGAAGCTTACACCACCATTTATACCTTCTCTCATTTAGGGCTCTTCTCTTGAATCTGTACCTTTTTGGCTTTCCTCCTGCTTATCTGACCGCTACTTCATAGTCTTTTTTGCTGGCTCCTTATTCTTTGTGCAACTTCTGAATGCCACAAATATTCACTCTTTGTAAGTAATCTCGACTGGTTCCATGGGTTAAATATTATCTCTATGATAATGACTTCCAAAATTATGTCTTTATATAGATCTCTTCCCTGAAATCCATATTCACCCATCAAGCTGCCTGCTTAATATCTCCACACATATATCTAATAGAGACCTAAAAGTTAATATATCTCAAGGAGAACTTTTAATTGTACAACTCTCTTGAAACCTGTCACTCCCACTGGTTTTCTAATCCTGGTAAATAGCATCACCATTTCTAGAGAGAAATCTGGAAGTATTTCCAGATTCTTCTTTCTTCCACCCCAACCACCTACTCCATCATCAAATCTTATCAGTCCCCCTAAAGATAACTCCTTTGAGCATCCTTTAGATCATTGTATAACCAAAGGAACTGCTGAACATTCATGGATCATGGAGAAGGGCTTCCACACCTGTCCTAAGGCATTGAACTAAACACTTAGTCTGGAATAACCCTAAATTGGGATGTTTCTATATTTCTCTGTACATACATGTGTACTATACAAACATGGAGAAAAAGAAAAACAACATATTAAAAAATGCTTCATTTGGAGTGGCATGCTAATAGGAAAGCAGATGCTTACCCTTTATGTTTTTGAGGTAGTTTCTACATTTTCAGTTTTAACTGTGCTTTACATATATAATCTGAAAATGTCATTAAAAATACAAATACCTAATAAAGTGTGCTCAAAATCTAAAACTATTAGAACTACTGAGAGAAATTGACAAATCTACCATCATAACAGATTTCAAAACTCATCTCTAAATTATTGTCAAGCAGACAAAAGTCAATAAAGACATAAAAGATTCAAGTAACAGAAGCAACAAATTTGACCTATAGAACTCCAAACCCAAAAATTACAGAGCATACATCCATCAAAAGCAGAAATGAAGCATTTACAACATCGATCAGATATGGTACAGAAAGCAACTCAACAATTTTTAAAGAATTAGTATCATGTTTACTGGTCAAAATGCAATTAAATTAGAAGTCAATTACCAATGCACAAACAAATGAGCAACACCAAATACCCCGTATATTTAGAAATTAATTAAACACTTCTCAATAACTAAGGAACCAATGGAAACTCATAATAAACCTCAAAAGTATAATTCAATATTCAAGATTCCAAATACCCAGCCTGTTTATGAAACTGTCTGGAAACAGACACTTTCACGTTCTGATGATGGTAGTATAAAATGCTACCACTATGAAGGGCAATTTGATAATATTTATAAAAATGGATACACATTTATCCCTTAGCCAAACAATTCCATTTCTGGGAATTTTTCTTATAAATATGCCCAAGTACAAACCTGCAAGATTATTCATTATAATAGTAATAACAATAGCAGAAGGTAGGAAATATTACAAGTGGCCCTCAGTAGAGGATTAGTGAAATCAAATTATGGCTGCTCCTCACAATGGAATATAATACAGCCATAATGCAAATGAGGAAATTTCTATTTAACTTTAGTTGATTGGGTATGGTGCCCAGAACATATTGTTAATTGACAAAAAGCAAGGTGCATAAATTGTACAAAATTTGTTCCTTTTGTGAAAGAAAGATGTAAATTGAGTGATATATTCATATTTGTTCATATTTGCATAAAGAAACATTAGCAGAATACACAAGAAATGAATGAAAGTCATCATCTATAGAAAGCAAAGGAATGGAGCGGGTAGGAAGAAGTAGGCCCAAGATACCTCAGTCTGTATCTTCTTGTATAGTTGGTTTTTAAGCCATATGCATATTCTAACTATTCAAAAAATAAAGCAAAATAAAATGATGAAAATTTTCAAATGAAAATATGACATATTAAACTTGTGAAATTGATGAAAGTAATAACCAGAGGGCCCTTTAAAGGCTAAAGAGCACATATTAGAAAAGATGGACAGCTTAAAATTAATAACCTAAGTGTCTAGTTTCAAGAAATCAAGTTGAAAAAATTGATCCAAGTATCTATCTTAAAAGATTCCAAAAATAAGCCCAAGAAAGTAGAAGGAAAGAGATTATAAAAACAAGAGTACAATCAATAAATACTTTTTTAAAACCGAAAATAAAATAAGAAAGGATCAACAAGCACAAAAGTTGTAACCTCTGGGCAAGAATTATCAAGGAAATAGGGAAAAGGAGACAAAAAGAAAATGAAAGAGATGAAAGAGAACTAGAAATAAACATAAAAAATAAATCTAGAGAAATCATAGGTCAGAGTCCACAGAAGTTTAAGGATCTCACCTCAAGTTATATATGCCACAGATTTAGAGCTGGATCTCAAACTCAAGTCCACTGACTCAAATCAGTGCTTCATTTACTCTTGGCTGAGACATGGCTTCACCAAGTCAACTCAAGGAGTTGTTGTCTGCCCTGGGCCTAGATAGAGAGAAGGGAAAGTTGGTTTTCTTCTCTGAAGTGGACCTTCATTCAAGTGGACTTCTTGGCAAGGAATGTGTGTCCTGTGAAGATTTAACAGCCATACGAACTAGGATTCCAGCAGTCACCTGGTACTTCTTTTCAAACTGGACTTTGCAAGCAAAGACAATCCTTAACATAAGTACAGTCTTAAATAATGTGGAATCTACCCCCCATCCCCACTTCATCACTATTGTCATTTCAGCAACACATATGCAATAGGCATTTACTCTGAGAACTCACCAGTTCTGGGTTAGCAGTGTCACCTTACACAGGTCCTTCCTATCATTGGGCCTACGACGTCTTTCACAAGATCAGCAGTATTTAAATTTATAATTAAAAATAAAACACGAGGGAAAGTTGAATTAAGACAACCTTAGATTCATATACTAGATTCCAAGATTCGTATATAAATTCCAGCCTACCTTGGGGCAGAAGTGTTTCCTAGAATTTAGAGCAAAAAAATGTGGTACCTGAAACCCAACTTTAAACTTAGATCTTTCGTCAACTTTCTTTTTAATATTTTGCCATTACTGATAGCTCTCATTCCTTTTTTAAAGAGTAAGCAAGTCACATAACCTTATTTGAAAGATTGTAATTATTGTTCCCAGTTCTTCTCTCCCCTGCAATAGCAGTGACATTCAGATCTGTGACATAGTGACTAAGGTGTACTTCACTATCTTTGATTTGGTCTCAACCACGTGGTTTACTTTGGAAGTTAATACAGCGCACTTACATACAAGCACATGTATTAATACAGCCATAACAGTAAAGCAATTTGCCTAAAGAAAACATGCTTTACAGATTCAGAGTATTAACAAAAAGGGAGAAAGACATTGAAAAAAACAGATGTCAGGAGAGGGCAGTGGGACTCAAAAATGCCGTGATGGTATGTTAAAATTACAAAGTACTTTTAGTAAGTGTCATTATTACACCAGCTTTGGAAATCATGAAATGGAAGCTCAGTCATTAACCAGAAAGGGGTAAAGAGAAGATTTCTGTTCAAGTATTCTGTTTCCAAATCCTGTGTGCCTCCAATAAGCAAAGATACCGTGAACTCTTCTGAGTAGAAACAATCATAATAGTCTCAATAGTTTGGGGATTTCTTCTGCATCACTCAGAAAATAAATAAGTAGATGTTTTCAAGTAGGAGCCTACAAGTTCATTTTAATTCACTAAGTAATTGGTAAGCATCTTCCCTCTATGGAAACATCTGGATGTGGGTTGAAAGGCATTTGCACAGTCTTTTTTTAATAAAACATTTTGAGACTAGATGAAACAGAAGTTCTTTATATACAGGTGAAATCTCCATGTCAAAACAGCCACCTCTAAATCATAAATTTATTGTCTTTCCAAAATAGAAACTAGAGTCCTCTCGTGGGTGCTCATTTTTGAAAAGGCTCTTTATTTAAAACCATATGTTCCACACCTGGTTTATAAATGAATATCTATTCTGCCTTTGAGTGTACGTCATTATGTACAACTCTTTATGATTTTCACATCCCTAGAGCCACATAACGTTTTCTCCTTCATTCTAAAATCTCAAGAGGAAAAAGAGGAGACATTACATGACTTACTGTTTCTCTAGCATGAACATTTGTCAAGGTTGATATCAATTCCAGATGTTTTCTTATTTTTCATCTGTTTAATGATCTTACCCAAATGAGGGTTGGAGGATTTCTAAGTTTGGCTCCATTTGGGTATTTCGATGGAGAACATCGAAAGCAGAGTTTCACTCATGGCTACTGATGGAGCTTCAGATCCATACAATGACTCCCCTCACCCACACTGTTCAGTTGTAAAATGCGCCTATATATAAAGTGATAAAATTGTTAACCCCTATCCTCAAGGCCAATGGGAAATTTAATCTTAACAACAACTTGTGATGCTGTTCAGGTAAGAGTTGATTGCTTTGTGGGTGTCAGGAGCTGTTTCCAGGGAAGGATGACTGCAGACTTCAGATTTATAAGTTATTGAAAATCCTAGATGAGCAAACAGTAATGAAAATGTTAGGTATCATCATATCACTCCAGAAAATATACTTGGAATAATAACTTTCAACATGACTGATGTTCCATGTATCTCCAAAGAGGTTATAATCTCAATTTTGCTGAGAATTCTATATATATACACCATTTAGACATCTTAGTGGTACATATCAGGTTAAATTTATTTCCAGTAGAGTAACAAAAAAAATAGACTAATCCAATTAACATGAAGTAGTATAGAAGCAACTTGCCTATGTCATGGCCTCACAAAACCAGAATATCTAGTAAAAATGGAAATAAGCACAAAAGATCCAATTTGGGGGTAAACTGAAAGAGGTGTGACAAAATCAAACCTTCCCTCAGGGCCAATTTATTCTTATTTCCAAACATTCCTAATAAGTCTGGCTTACTGTTCTCTGTATTTAGAGTTGTTCATTTAAAATTATTTGGAATCCATTTTGGAATGTCGTACTTCTTTAAAATATATAACTTTTTAGTTGTGGTATTGTGTTTTCTTTGAATTTGAATAGTAGCATAATGAGAGATTATGTTTGCTTGTTTAGCAGACTTTGGAGACTTTCATTCCAAAAGCAACATATCCACAAATTCATTAACTTCAGAGGAGTGAAGTCTGTTGTGATTTCCCCTCATCTAGAAAAGGAGCAATCCTGACTGTCCCATACCTTTAAAGCAGCATGAAGGCCAGGGCTGTATATTTCATGTGCACACACTTAGCACAACACATTTAGTTGTTTGGTAAATTATTATTTTCGGAGTACCAATGATGATGGCTATGAAGAAGCCTGAGCTGAACATTTTAGCCCTATTATGATTTGTTATAAGAACTCTCTCATGTGATGATGGGAATGCACAAGTCCAAATTCCATAAGGCAGGCAGCAAGCTGCGTTCTCCAATGTAGGTTTTCATGAATTCTCCAGGAGAAGCTGGCTGGCTGAGATAGAAATGGGAATTCTCTTTTCTGACTGCCAAATCATCGCTTCTCCATTTAAAGCCTTCAATTGATTGGATGAGAGCCATCTCTCATTGTTGAAGACAATCTCCTTAGTTGATTGTATATGTCATCAGCAATAGGTATTATCAACTTACCGATGATTTAAGTCTATGAAATGTCCTCACAGCAGCAGTCAGACCAGTGCTTGCCTGACCAAACACCGGACACCATCACCTAGCCAGGGTGACGCATGAATATAACCATCATAGAGCATAAGGATGGAGTAATAACAAGTGTGACACATGTAGCATCTTTGACATAGGAACTCTGTATTTATGACCCTGTACAACTGGAAGGGTCGGCTGGAAGTCCTGTCCCTTTGTACCCTCCCTCCCTCTCTGCCTCCTCCAGTGTCCTGGTTTTATCCTGCTGCCAGCCTTCCGATCCATTTCCAGTTCCAACCTAAGAGGAATAAAGTGAATCTTTCTTCTTCAGAGACCAACACATACAAAAAATAAAACAACAAAAACCACAAACAAAGTTCTCCCTGGTAATGCTCTTGCCATTTATACACACAGAGATCCCTCCTCACCAAGAGTAAACTTGAAAGGGTGAAGGAAATGAAAGGGAGAGAGAACCATACATTATCCAAATGCATTTTCACTAAAATTCAAAACAAGGGATGAAATAGACAATGGTTTTACTAAAGCCAAGCTTTTTCATATATTATAAGGTATAGTATGAATCTGGCAGGACAATTTTTTCCAACAGCATCTTTTGCTATTTCTCATTAGAAAGAACATCCGTGGCCTCAAGCTTATACAGTCAAATAACAGTGAAAGTGGTAAGCTTTTCTCTTGTGGGTGGTCTATTTGCAGATGCACAGTTACACAGACACACACACACACACACGTATAATTTTCTCCTGAGATATAGACCATTACACAGTGCCTATCCAAAATTTTGTTGTTGTTGAAACGTATTTATATTTAGGAGGTTTCAGATTTTTTTCTCAAAACACACACATATAAACTTACCTTTAAAAAGTTTTAATTTCTCAGCAGAAATTCCCAATCTAATAAGGCTAGAATAGGGTCAACAGTAAAAGTTGACTACTAACAGATCCTTGTTTCAATGACCTAATCTGACCCAAAGTATCAAACTTAAAAACTTATAATTACTATTGAAAGCTGAAATTTAATAGGCAACCTAACCTTTCTAAAAATAATTCCACCTATAAATTATTTGTTCTCTGTTGTTCTCAGAGTTGTTTATTTAAAATTATTCAGAATCCATTTTGGAATGTCTTATCTCTTTTAAAAATATAACTTTTTATAACATATATATGTATATATATAATGATGAGGAAGGATGTCCTCATAGAAACTGAAAGAGAGATCAGGCTTTTTATTGGGGGGTAGGGTGCATGGTCCAGGAATCAAACCCAGATCTCCAGCATGATAGGCAAGCATTCTACCACTGAACCACCCATTCACCTGAGAGATCAGGCTTTAATTAGAGATAAGAATGAAGCAGATTGGGTCAGAACTAAGGAAATCATAATATAGGGGTAAGGAGGACCTTGCCTGTATTTTAGAACTTCACCTACTCTATGAGACAAAAGAAAGAGAGGTTTTATTTTGTCCAGACCTAATTTTTCTATAGTACATAATCTAACTCAACATGTCTGGATAGATCATTTAAACAATCCAAACACAGGGAACCCAGAACAGGAATGAGGGCTTGTAATTCTGTATAGCTAAATGCAATGCCTGGATACATCCCAGAGTATGAGAGCAGATAATTTAAAAGTATTGGCAAAGCCCCTTGAGGGATGGGGGAAACTATATGGAACTGTTAAACTTTACCACCAGGGAAATCCCTGATACTGTCTCAAACATTAGGGACTCCCAAGCCAATTGTCCAAGACTTTGATGTTGAGGCTTGCTCTTATGAAGCTTATTTATGTAGCAGAGAGCTTAGCTTACCTATAATTATGCCTAAGAGTACTTCTGGAGGACCTCTTTTGTTGCTCAGATGTGGTCTCTCTCTCTCTAACCCCAGCTCTGCAAGTGGAATCATTACCCTCCTTCCTATATGGGACATGAACTCCAGAGGTGAAAGTCTTCCTGGCAATGTTGGATATGACTCCCAGGGATGAGCCTGGCCTTGGTACCATGGAATCTGCAATGCCTTCCTGACCAAAAAGGGGAAAATAATTGTAACAAATAAGGTGTCAGTGGCTGAGAGAGGTCAAATACAGTTGTGAGGCTACTCTGGAGGTTACTCTTATGCAAGCTACTTGTCATGGTTTGCCAAACCCCAGCCAAAACCATTCTTGCCATCCTAAAGAACACCTAGAGCTTTATCTGAGATTCTGCAAAGGTTCCATGCACTATGATTACTTTCCAAAAACCTGCAACCTCCCAATGGGTTCCTAGGCCAGATAAGTCCTGAAACCCAGAGTGGCTAGCCTCTCCAGAACATCAACCAGCTCCATTCCCTTAACCCATATTATTGATAACCCTTTCCAACATGAAAAAGTTAGACTGAGCATAGCCCAAATACTCCCAAAGATTGGGAGAAAGATCAAAGGAGAAGGTAGATTTAACAAATGAGTATGAGTACCGAATCATTAGATTGATATTTCTTTCCTCTCCAGTGTTTTGGACCAGTTAGAAGGTAAAACTAAAAATTGTGAAATTATAACCATACCAAACTCTGAAATCTGTTCTATAACTAATTGTTGGAGTATGCTTTGAAATGAACTGCTTTTTTGTATATATATAATTTTTCCAATAAAAAATATTCCTTCTAACCTCTAGTGTTCTGGAGCAGCTAGAAGGAAAAATCTGAGATGATGGAATGGTAACCCTTGACAGACTCTGGGATCTGTTCTAATTACTTTTTGAAGAGTATTTTGAAAATTATTGCTTTTTTCTTTCTTTGCTTTGTATATATGTTATATTATACAATAAAAATTTTTTTGAAAAAGACACCCTCTTAGAAGGAAATTTGATTTTCACATTGTTTTATGCATACAATAAACTGAAAGATATATATTTAGAACAAGTTAGGTGAAATAGTTGTTATCTGATGTTCTTGAAGGGCAGATCAAATGAAGCTTTTCCACAATAATGATTGATGAGCTTCATCTAATGATGATTCTTAATACCTTAGAGAACAGTCCTAATAGATGCAAACAGCAACAAAAATTTCTGCTCAATGAAGGGCATTGTGCGTACACAGAAACATGCAATTAGTAAGGTTGCAAAAAAAAGTAAGCATTTAAGTCAACCCCAGGAGGGCAAACAGGAAAATGCATTGACTTTGTAATTTTAAATTTCTGGGTTTTCATCCCAGCTGCACCCCTTAAAGACCATGGACTGAGGAGAATTTAGTTAATTTCTGTGAAAATAAGAGTCTACATGTATACAATGGGCAATTGTTTAATTATTTCTTTCCTCCCTTGATTATAAATTCTCTGATGTTGGAGATTTTGTCTCTTTGGATTATTTTGTTTCATAAATGTCTAGCATAATGCCTGGCTCTAAGCAAATGTAGAATAAATATCTGATGACCGAAAAGAATGAAGTCACACAGCTGGCAATAAATACTTATTTTGTACCTTACGTGGTCTGGGCATAGGGTGGTGAAATAAAAACAGACAAACTCCCTGCCTTCGTGGAGCTTCCATTCTAATGGGAAGAAAATTAACAAAACAAATAAATAAAATTGACACCCCCCAAAAAATTAAAGTTGGAAAGGAGGATGTAAAATATTGGACATGAGGAAGGGAGGTGAAGGTTAGTTAGAGCTGCCAGGAGGCCCCTGGTGAGAAGGTAACTTTCAGGTAAAGACCTGATGGAAGTGGATTACTCCCTTAGAAACCTTGGAAATGACTGTTCCAAGCAGAAGGGACAGAAAGGGAGGTGTCTCAAAAAAAAAAAAAATTGGCTTCCAAAGCACCATCAATGTGTGGGGAGTGGGTGTTATGTCAGACAGGTAAAGTGGAGGAGGCAAATCATGCAGGACTCATAGATCATAGCAAGGAGTTTGACTCTTATTCTTGGAGAGATGGGAAACTGCTGGAAGGTCCCGAGCAGAAAAATAATACAATCTGACATAGATGTGATAGCACCTCTCTGATTGTTGTGTTGATAGCAGACAGCAGAAAGGTACGAGTAAAAGAGCATAAACACCTGTCTCATAGAATTTTTGTAAAAATGAGTCAAAAATACATGTAGAGCATCTGTCACAGACCAGGCACTAAGAACTCTTACTCACTAAAGGATGACTGCAATTGTTCTCACAGATGGCGGCTGTACTGTTTCTGCCATTGTAAAGATCCAAAGGCTCTGAGTTGTCACGGTTTACAATCCCAAGAGGCCACACCTCCTTTCTGGCAGCCCTGAGAACTTGGGTATTGAGTTAACGTGAGCAAAAATAATTAACGGATTCCTGAAACAAAGAAAACAGCCACCATGGTATAATGAAATTATTGAGGGAAACTGAAGCAGCCACCCTATTTACCACCCCAGCCCCATACCACAAGCTCTCATTCACTTAATAGTAGAGCATCAGAAAAGAGTGAGGATGCCAGGATTTTGACTTGTATTGAGAATTTCACACATAAGTTCCACAGTCCTAGCATCCAAGCACAGCCATTCCCTTCTGCATCTTCTAACAAACACACAAGGGTGGGTGCTTTACACTCACTCCACGTCTAATATGTTTTCCTGGGGTAAAGCTAAAAGCTACATGAAACATGACACAATCTATGAGTCTTAATTAAATTTCTCCTTAAAACTCCATTATTAGACATTAGCTAGGGATGTTTAATTCTCTAAAGGAGTAACTGGTTAGCTTTATTTCTGCTTAATAAAAAAGAACCCAACAACTTGAGCAGAAGCTGGTCAAGCAGTACTGACACTGCAAACTACCCATCTAGTAGGGCATCATCTCCCCTCTGTAGTCACAGTTGTTGAAAGACTGTTCCTATGGCTGCCCTCAGTTTGGTGCTACTCCTGGGAGGGTTTGTAGGAATTCATTCAACAACAGTCAATGAATGCTTATTTTTGTGCCAGGTGCTCCTCTAGCCCTTTTAAGGTGAGAGATACAGCAGTAAACAAGAAAACACACTGCAGCCCAGGAGCTTACCTTCAAGCACCCATGGAGTTTAAGGGAGAAGAGATCAGGTCAAGAAATGTTTACACACATCCAGACTCTCCTTGTCACCACAACTCTCTACGCCCAACCACATTCATCATGTGACATCCCATGGGTGACCACAGTACCCAACTTTCATTAGGAAAACACTAGAGGACAAGTCAGGGCTTAATTCTGAAATGATGAGTCACATTTCACTTTGGGGGACCTAAGCACCGAACACATCATCTCTATGCATCTGTGTAGTCTGTATATATGTTTTACTGAACAGAAATAGAAAGAGGAGAGAAAGAGAGAGAAAGAGGGGTGAAGGAATTTTGTCCCAGACAAAGTAGAATTCAAGAATACCAGATTTTTATCTTTAAAAGTATCTTTTGAAACTTTGTGATTTTTCCCTTTATTATATTTATCCATATCCTGCTTTTATTTTCTACAGCGTCAACAAATGGCTTTCCAGAGGATGTTTACTCGAGTTACCCACTCCATAGTAAAGTCTACCTACAAGACACTTTTGGTTGCATTCTCAGCATCTTTCACCTATTCTCCCTGCCTATCTAAGTCTAATTTTTGTCCAGAGACCCCCAGCGTTTTTACACTCTAGGGTAAGACAGCATTCCCAGCCCCATGGTAATTCAGAATGAGTCTCAGCCAATCAGCTTAGACCTTATCCAGAGAGGATGTTAATGATTTCAGACTGGACATTTGACCTAAGATGGCTTAATCAGACTGATCGAGCAATGTCCACGGTTAAAGGAAAGATTTCTTTCTCTCTCTCCTGTTAGGTAAAATCAAGGGAGCAGAGTCAACTCTGTATGAGGCAGAATCTGAGCCCCCACTGAGCTCTTAAATGAACCAAACCTCTGGCTTTAGGAGACAATAAATTTCCTTATTGTCTAAACTGGTCCAAATTAAGTACTTTGTTACTTGCAGCCCAAAGAATTATATCAGATACATACTGGAATTGTCAAAGCCCTAGACATACGGAAGACTTATTTTCAGTCCCATTTCCACATAGAAAGAGATTCTTTATATCACAGGGTCCTTTTAATGACTCCTGTTAATACTACATGCAGAAACAAAGCTGTGTTAAAGTGCAAAAATCTGATTCTGGCCGAGAATATAGACAAAGAACCCTTTATACTTTAACAAGTTATATTTTAACACTATAGAGTCACAACATTATGCAATTCCTTTGGGTACTCACAGTTGGAATTTTAAACAAGTGCAGTAAATAAAGACCATGTTATAGAAATATGGTTCTGAACCAGAAGTACTCCTGATGGCCTAACTGTTTAGGACAAGAACTATGTAGGACACAGAGAAGAGAATCCATATCAGACTATAAATATTCCCTAAAATCACTGGTCTAGTTCCTTAGTGAAGAGGAATGGGAGACAGATAACAGAAACTACTATTTATCTTGTATATTGTGTTGTACCATAAAATATGTCCAGCAAATATGTGCAATAAATTTTATTTTTCCTGTAGAGTTTAGTTATTCTCAACAAATCCTTTTCTCAACCCCACAAATAAATCCGTAGTATGGTTATATACGGTCATATTGATAGATTAAGGGGAAGTCTTCTTTGGTAGATTGTTTGCAAAGATATCTTGAGTCAATTCCTCCTATCCCTGGAAGCATGTGACTTTGTAAAATTACTTTGCTGCTCCTCTCCTCAAGAGATGGAACTATTTTCCCTTTCCTTGAGTATGGGGTGCCCATGCCCTGTGAGTAGCTATGACCAGCAGAATGTGGCAGAAGTGATATTGTCTGATTTCGAAGGCATTTCATCAAGAACATTGCACCTTCCTCTCTTGCTCCTTTTGCAGCCTTGAGACTGTCATGTAAGGAAGTCTGGGTTAACCAACTTGGGAATGGTACCATGAAGAGTGAGTGAGACCTTATGGAGAAAGGTCCAGCCATCTCCTATGAGAGCCCACAGGTTACTGAGGCCATCTGGGACCAGCCATCCCCCAGCTCACCCACCAATTGGCTGTGGCTGCATTGATGGCAACTAGTGGTGCCTGCAGAAGTATTATCCAGCTGACCCCAGCCCAAACTGCAGAACTGGGAACAAGTGAATGACGGATGTTTCAAGCCACTAGGCTTTGGGGTAGACAATGGATATATCGTTCCTGTCTATTGAAGCCTAGGTTCTGATTCAGGACTTTGTCTTAAGAAAGTTGTTGTTGTTTTCTGCTTATATGTGCAATATGTTATGCCATAAGTAAATGTCTTAGAAAAGCCTCAATTTGCTTTATTGAAGGAGTCATCCTGGAAGAAAAATAACCTCCTCAAACTTCACCACCAAAGGTCCAGTTCTCTCCATTTTGTGCCTGTGACATCTTCCCTTGCCCTCAAAGTTATTCTCCCCTTTTCCTCCTTCTCCTTCCTATAGGTCACAGGAAATTCCATCCTTGAATCCATGATAGTAACTTGAGTGATAGAAAGGCATGTTTCCCATTCCAAGAGCCACAGCAGTCTATTGTTTCAGTATTCTACATTGTATACAGTACAGCCTTTTAGATGCATTGCATGTAGGGCTTTGGTGAGCTTGTCTGAATTGTAAACAGTTAACTTACAAGTCTATTTAGTTACAACTGTAACCAGTTGATTGGAGCGTGAACTCAGTTTGGCAGAGTTAGGAGATAGCTTTATTCTACCATGCTGCCTCTGGCTCCTTCCAGCCAATTTCTCCTACCCTTTGCTAGCATGAGGTTCAGACTTCATATCTTTGGTACTACCTTCAGGTTTTTAAAAACTACAACAAACTCCAAAACAAATCATTAATGTTTTAACTAGGCAAAGCTTCTCCTTTCCTTTCAGTTTACGCCTTACCCTTGATGTTTATTCTAGACTTAAGGCTAAGATTTCTCACTCAGGATCATTGACATGTTGGAAGAGATCATTCTCTTTTGGTTGGAGAATTTATGTTTTACAGCATCTCTGGCCTCTGTCTACATGATGCCAGTAGCACTCCCCAACTTGTGACAACCAAAAATGTCTCCAGTTATTGCCAAATGTTCCCTGGTAGACAAAATTGTCCTCAGTTAAGAATCACTTCTCTGGACCATACCTTCTTGATGGGAATGATATCCCCCAAATGAAAATTGGTTCTTGAGGGGTTCCTTTTGGAGGACCAAAGTATGTAAGCATACAGCATGTCTAAAGTATTAACATTTTATAGTGGGTAGGCAATAAGGAAAAAAATGGTCAAAAATGCCCTTCAAGGAAGTGAAAAAAAAGTTGCAAAACACTGCTATGGGCCAATGGACATCTGTGCTTTCCCTCTTCTCCCTCATTTACTCTCTGGTGGGGGAAAGAACTGAAGGGACAAGGTCGTTCTACTTTGCTGATGTTATCCCGTTGTCTCTTGGTTATTGAATTCCTGGGTCACAACAAGCATCCAGTGGTGGGTATCCTTGATGTGCTAGATCTGGGTGATTATTCAAGATTCCAGGTATCCCTTGGTGAGGTGAGTAACACACTGCCTAGCTGCCACCCAGCAGTTAAACACCCGCAGCATCCCTCTGCTGGGGGTCCTCCCTTTGACGGGATTAGTGAAAGACGATTGTAGCTTGACTAAGTATGTTGGTTCTGTTAGCCCAGGGGTTCACCCTGCTGGGCAATGAGGCATTCCCAGCTTCTTACACTTCTCCTAGAAAAAGTCAGTTGTGTTCTCTGGTCCCCCAAACTCCAGGGAACTCACACCAAGATCTACCCAGAGCTTTCTGGCTCTGTGATCTGGTAGCAGGAAACTTCAGAAAATAAATCCTGTGGCTCAGCGGGCCTCTAGGCAGACAGTCAGGTGTAGGAGACCCCATGGCACACAACTTTCAGAAGGGTCTTAGAGCAACATACACTTGCTTTCTTGGGAAAACACCTCTTCCCTCTCCCTCAGGCCACTGTTCTCTCTAATCTAGGGAATTCCGTAACTTAAAAAGTATATATTTTCATCCCCAGCAAGTCTTTTATATGGCCTGGAGATGGGGAACCAGGATTGACATTCGGAAACCTTTTAATATGCTTTGGAGCATCTATCTAGAGCCTCTATTTGGAATATTTTCCCTCAACTTTGAGACATCAGTGGAAATTCTGAGATGACAAGATAAAGCTCATTTAATATCCAGTTAAACAGCCCTTTGATTAATTGAGACTATATGTCGAAGGAAGACTCTAAGCTGATGTATCACAATATATAGGTTGAAATTCTTTGGAATTATCAAAAGAGTTCAGAAAACTGACTTGTATATTATTTCATTCATTCAACAAACATCTAAGAGTATCTTTAATGTGTCAGGCTCTGTGGATATTGTAAGCAACAAGATAAGCGAGGTCCCTTACTCTAATGGTGAATCAAGTCCCGCAAAAGCATACAACCAGTGAATAAACAAGATAATGGCAGACTATAATAAGTGCTGTGGAAAAATAAAGCAGTTACTATAACAGAGCGTGACTTGGTGGGTAGAGAAGGGGCATTTTATATTGTGTGACCACAGAAGGCTTTTTGTGGAGGAAACATTTGAACTGAAATCAGAATATCAAGAAGGAGCCAGACTCAGATATGTTCTGATTTAAAATTTATTTTTGAAAAAATGAGTTTCTATTCTTCTGTGCTGAAGAGAAACTAAAATTTCCAAGACAAAAATGTGTGAAGACCCACTCTCTATCATTATTTGGAGAACCAAAATCTGTATACAATAAACAAACCAGGGTATAGTTAATAGTGCGAGCAAAGGAATCGAACATCACCCTCAGGCAAGTATTTCTGCAGTCTTGGTACAAACGTCTGCACCCCTCCCCCGCAACCACCACCCCATCAGCAGTATCTGGTATCTCAAGAGAGTCTGCAAGTTTACATTTCAAACAATTCTAAACTGAATGAAGATTGTACACCTTATCACATTAGCAGGCATAGATTTTTTACTAATAGACGTTATAAATACATTTATTCTTAATGCTATAAATTGAAAGCAGATTGCTTGTAATGGCTAATGCCAAAATCATCAAGGAACTGCCCTATCTTACTATTAGACGCGTATTTACCATAATTGACTTTCTCATTGTTTTACCTTGCCTTTGACCCTCTACACCAGGCATGATGTTCCTGAATTTAAAAGAGAAAGTGATTAATGTGGCAAGTGCAGAGACAGTCAGGCTTGTATACTCCAGTGGGAACGTGGGAGAAGCCTGATAAATAATAAACACCACCACTTCCTCACACTCTAATTCTCTCTTTCACTGCATCTTTCAGGCAGTCCTTTAAATCAGAGGTCACTTATTTTAAAGCCAGATATAACTCTGTGCTATTCAAAACTTATTTATGCCACAGTCCAGAAAAATATTTACATCTAAAAATGCTGAACCATGAAACTGTAGCTACAGGAAAGGTTACCTAGATAAAAAAAATAGAAGTTCGTATCAACATAATTTCCATAATCGTTTTTTCCCTCCTCATAAAAAAACCTTTGCCTCCCTTTTGCCTCGAACTACCAACTTTGGGTGTTCCTTTCTGACCTTTTTCTATGAGACACGTCCAAAATCAAAAACTTTTGAGTTTGAGTGTAAAAATCCTTTAAGCGAGGGGAAAATAACAAAGTAAAGCAGTGCTGGGAATATAGATGAAAGACAAACAACGGTTTTGTGAAATTTTAGAATAACAATAATGGATTGCAAATTTATTCTGCATAGGATGTACAGAATTAGAAATGGAATATCCAGTTTCTAATTGCTTAGTAATCAGGAGTTAATGAGTGCTATAATTCAGTTTTGTCTTCAAATATTGTTTCTATCTCCCTCCCACTTCTTACCTATTATCTTTCCATCCTATTGCTTCTTGGATCTGATAGCTATTAGTTTACTAGAAATTGTGCTCTCTTTTCCTCATAACTAGCAAAGTTAGTCAAGGCACAGGGAATTAGGCACTGTGGAAAATTCAGTTAATGTATCATTGAGTATATTAAAAAAGAAATGTAATAAGAGTATGTGGCAGAAAGAACGATATGGGAAGGTAGAGGTGAAAGAACACCACTTAAAGGTCTCGCTGGTATTTAGATTATTGGGTGAGAGTAAACACATATTCTATCATTTTAATGTTTCATCCAAATATGTCATGATTATTCCATTGTCGCTGTGGCTTAGTGATAATTTCCCCTTCCTCTAATCTAATTTTTGAACCTCTATTTATAGAATTATAGTAAGTCTGGGATAAAGTGGTAAATGCATTGGGTTTAAATCTCAGTTCTTTCATATAATACCAAGTCATTGAAACTTGCAGAAATCCAGTTTCTTTCTTGATAATGTGAAATTGCGATACTTCTATCTTGGATTAAGAGGATTCAATAAAATAGCACACATCACAGCCCCTGCTGTTGGTACAGAATAATTACTTTATCAGTACCTGGGGATGGTTCTAGTATATCGTCTGTCTCTGTTCAAGGAAATTCTTTCATTCATTTTTTCTTTTAGTCCTACATTCATTTAAATATTTATTGAGCATCAAATATTTTCCAGATTTTGAATCAGGTGTTAGAGATACATGAACAAGGCACAAGTCCCTAAATTTAAGAAGCTGCAGATCTAATGGCAGTTTTATTTTCATTTGAGAAATGTTCCTAAGAGGTCTTCCTATGTTGTCAATACTTCTTAATTCATTTATGTCTTAATACTTAAAGCTTGTGGGTCAGTAGAGCGGTGTTGTGTATTTGTGTGATATATATTCATTTATTTTATTTGCTCTTATATAATATGTGAAAAGTCATTTCCTTGACCAACAGTGAGGATGAGTGCATCATGTATTTAGCAATGTTTACTAATATCCAATAAATTGCAAAGTGACATTTTCTAGTGCACAATAATTTTTCCAACAAATTTAGGCGTTTTGCCCATTTTAACATCGTAACTCTACCATCCTTATGTATCACAGTATTACCATTCAAAATATTCTATGGTTTCCCCATTACTTTGCATTCCATGATTTTTTAACATTTTTAATTGTGAAATATATATACAAAAACAATAAATTTCAAAGTACAGTCTAACAAGGAGTTATAGAGAAAATTTCAAAGTTTAGTATAGGTTACAGTTCCACAATTTCAGGTTTTCTTTCTAGCTGCCCCAATATATTAGAGGACTAAAAAGAAATATCAGTATAGTGATTCAGCAGTCATATTCATATGTTAAATCCTAATATCTCTGTATTAACTTCTTCTCCTTTGATCCTTCTCCCAATCTTTAGGAATATTTGGGTTATGCCCAATCTAACTTTTTTCATGTTGAAAGGGGGTGTTGACAATATAGGATAGGGGGATGGAACTGGTTGATGTCCTTGGAGAGACTGGTTCCTCTGGGTTTCAGAATTTATCTGGCCTAGGAACCTACTGAAGATTTTAGGTTTCTGAAAAGTAAACAGTGCAGGCAACTTTTATAGGATCTCAGATATCTCCCTGGGTGATCCTTAGGGTTAACAGGAATGTTGGCTGGAGTTTGGCGAACCATAGGAATTAGCAATATCTAGCTGAAGCTTGCCTAAGTGTAGCCTCTAGAAGAGTCCCTCAACTTTATTTGAACTTTCTTGGCCACTGGTACCTTATTTTGTTACATTCTTTTCCCCCTTTTGGTCAGGAATATATTATTGACCTCATGATGCCAGGGCCAGGCTCATCCCTGGGAATCATGTACCATGGTGCCAAGGAGACTCACACCCCTGGATGACTCAGGCAGGTTTTAAGGCAAAAGTCACTAAACAGTTTTTTACAAGCCAAAACTTCATCTTTACTAGGTAGCAGCCATACTAATGAGACACAAAGTACAGAACAAAACATTTAATGTTCCAGTCTAATAATATATGTGTTTATAATCCTTTTTAATGCAATTTCAGTTAGCTATATTATATATTCACATATCATGTAATCATCCAAATTGTACAATCAATGGTTCACAGTAGAATCATATAGCTGTGCATTCATCACAATTGATTTTTGAAAACTTTCATAACTCCAAAAAAATAAAAATAAGAGTAAAAATAAAAGTGAAAGGCAGGTCATGGTGGCTCAGTGGGCAGAGTTCTCGCCTACCATGTCAGAGACCTGGGTTTGATTCCCAGTGCTTGCCCATGCAAAAAAATAAAATATAAAAGTGAAGAAAAACACCCAAAACATCTTATAATCCCATCATTATTTATTTATTTATTTTGTCTTTTCCTTACTTCTCTATTCATACATTGAATAAAGGGAGTGCTAGTCACAAGGTTTTTCACAATCATATGGTCACACCTTAAAAGCTCTATTAGAGTTATTAAATAAACTTTAAGAATCAAGGTTATTGGATTACAGTTCAATAGGTTCAGGTATTTCCCTCTAGCTACTCCTATCCAACAAAAACTGAAAGGGTATATCTATATCCTGCATAAGAATAAGCTCCAGAATGACCTCTTGGCTCTATTTAAAACCTCTCAGCCGCATTTTGTTTCAATCCTCTTTCCACTTTTGATCAAGAAGGCTTTCTCCCTCCCACAATGCCAGGGCCAGGCTCATCCCCTGGAGTCATGTCCTATGTTTCCAGGGAGATTTACACCATTGGGTGTCATGTCCCACATAGTGGGGAAGGCAGTAAGCTTATCTGTGAAGTTGGCTTAGAGAGAAAGGCCACATCTGAGCAACAAAAGAGGTTCTGTGGGTGGTGACTCAGATGGTATTTAGTTAACAAACTCACTAGATATTTTGAACCCTCTTACTAGTGTTTATTCAAATGCTAATAAATACATTTTAAACTGTAAATGAAATTTCTAAAAATTGTATTTAAATAATGTAATATTAATAAAAAGGGGGATGCCTTACTTAACCTATTTTCTTGATTTACTATATATACATACCAATTCACTTTTTCCTAACCACTACTGTCCTAAATTCCATACATGCTGTGCTGGTTTGAAACTGTTATGTACCACAGAAAAGCCATGTTCTTTTAATCCACTCTTTGGGTGCAGACCTACTGTGGATGAGACCATTTGGTTAGGCTGTTTCCATGGAAATGTGACCCACCCAACTGAGGGTGAGACCTTTGGATTAGGTTGTTTCCATGGACAAGTCACCCCATGTTCCACCCAAGATGGATCTCAATTTGCTTACTGAGGTCCTTTAAGAGGGAGACATTTTAGAAAAACACAGATGCTTGGAAATCCAATATAGACACAGACATTTTGTGCTAAACTAAGAGATGAAATCCAGAAGCTAAGTGAGGACCCACAGATGCTAAGAGAGAAAGCCACTGGAATCAAAAGCTAAAAGCAACAGACCAGGAGCAGGGACCAACAGACACCAGCCATGTACATTTTAAGGTGACAGAGGTGTTCAGGATGCTAGCAGCCTTTCTTCAAAGTCAAGGATAACTTTGAAGAAAAGATATCTTGATTTGGACATTTTCATGGCCTTAGAACTGTGAATTTGTAACCTAATAAATCCTCTTGGTGAAAGCCAATCCATTTCTGGTATATTGCATTCTGGCAACACTAGCAAACTGAAACACATGGTGTGAGAATTAATTTTATCAACCTGTCTATGTTATGGTGTCCAATTGTTTGGTCAAACACTGGCCTGGTTGTTATGGTGTAGGCATTGTGTAGATAGGATTAGCATCTGCAATCAGTTGAGCTAAACTAAAGGAGATTACTCTCCTTAATGTGGGTGGGCCTCATCTATCAGTTGGAAGTCTTAACAGCAAAGAACTGAAGATTCCAGAAATCAGAAGAATTTCCACCTTAAGACTTACAACAGCAACTCTTGTTAGCTCTGTCTAAGGAATTTGGATGAGATCATACTGTCATCTTCACTGGAATTTTCAACCTGCAGCCTGCCCCAAAGACTTGCAAGCCCCCACAATTGAATAAGCCAATTGCTTAGAATAAATCTAATATATATCACATATATCCTGGAGAACCCTGAAAGATACACATGCATATAGCTGAATGTCACTCAGGGCCAGTAAACTGAAAAATCTAGCATTGATCAGATAATTTTGAGTTACTGTTTAGTCATAGGAGGAGAGACAAGGAGATTGGCCTAAGGTAGCAAAGCTAGAAATTCTTTTACCTTAAGCCCAGTGTTCCTGAATTGAATCTTTAACATCAATGAGACTCCAACAGAGAAGACGCGAATTAAAGACAATGTAGCTTTCACTTCAGTACCAAAATAGCCAGTTGATTCAGTCAATACAGTGATAAGCAAAAGCCAATTATATTGTTCTGTTGATCTGGAACAGAGTTAAGTCAATCAAAATGATCAATTCTGTTAGTCTGCACACTAAGTGAGGAAGAGAGAAAAATCAATTATTCAAGGACTTTATATTAAAAACAAAACAACTTTTAAACACAACTATAGTTCTCAAATAGATATTTGACATGTGTAAGTATTTTGGGCCAGGTCTATTCCAAAATGTTCATTAGTTCTTCCACTAATCTAGAACAAATAGATGCAATTAAAGTTACCAGTGAACAGGTCTTATTCTTATCTTCGTATAGGAAAAACTTAAATGAACTACACTGATTTTATCCTTCATCTATCATTTATACATGCACATTATGGATCAAATGTGTCAGCCTAAGGGAAAAAAATCACTCAAAAAAGTTTGACAATTCAATTCAACAAACTCTTATTCATCAATTCCAACAGGGATTCTTATGCTGTGGGGGGTTACAGTCCCCTTTTAGAATCTGATGAAAATTAATAGACCTTCTTCTTTGAAAAATGACATTTACATATTGAAATACACGCACGCACAAGTGCACAAAATATTGTATAAGAATTTCAGGGTCTTCACAGATCCTCCCGGCCATGAGCCTAAGGTTAAGAACCCCTTCATGTACCTGGAACTAAGCTAGACACTGAACATACTGGAGTGAGGAAGATAGTCCCATGTACACAGCCATGAAACAAAGTTCAGTGACCAGGGGAGAAAATAGCTCGAAGACCCTGAAACACAAATTAGAACAGCAAGAAAGAAGAATGGAAGGGCGAGTGGAAGTCAGGATATTAAAACCCAATGATGTCATGTGAAGGAGTTTGGGCAGCACCTTAAACGGGGTGTTCTAACCTAGCGTCTCTTAGTGGCACCCAAGGACGTTTGCAGAGAATCACGTATGGTGCTTTTACAATGCATGTTCTGGACCCTATGTCTGATTTACTGAATTAAAAATCTGTGGGGAGAAAAGGGAAACTTAGAACTGAATCTCAAAAAAATGTCTCTGCAGAGGGGCTCAGTGATTTGCATTTTGAAATCCGACTCAGGTAATGCTGATGCGTATTAAATTTTAGAACGCTGCGGTGGGCTGGGGTAGAGTCATGGGTGGTGAGGAAAAGGTCACAGTAGAACAAAAGGTTGTAGATGGGGAGCTGGAGATGATGACCAGATTTTCTTTTTACATAGACCACTGTGCAAGAAAATCAAACAACATAAGCAAAAGTAAACATAGCATATGAGAAGGCAATTCACAGAGGAGTCAAAAATGACCAAAAAACATATATATAATATAAAAGGTGACTCGACTTTACTGGTAGGCAAATAACTGCAAAGTTTTAAAATACAATATTAGATTGACAATTAATCTAAACCCAATTAGATTAGTTATAAAAAAGATATATTTCAAGCTTATTTATGTTATTACAATAAAAAGTAAAAAAAGAAAAAAGATATTAAGTGTGAGTGAGGAATGCTGACAGGCAGTCTTGTCCACTTTGGGGTGAATATAAACTAATGAAATCTTTTCTGGATGGCAACTCTAGGGGAGAGAGTCAAAAGTTTTAACATCTTATATAACACAGAACAGGAGTCTATAGGACCCTTCTAATATACTCTTTCAAATATATACAGCTGAACATCATACCCAGAAGAATTTATCTAGTCTTAAAGATATACATGCCCTTTGATTTCCCAAAAAAATTCCATTTGTAGGAATATCCTCAAGAAATTCTCATTTAAGTTCACAAGAATGTTTGTACATTGATGATTATTTCATCATTGTCTAGAAAGGAAAAAGAAAGCTGGAAGCAGTAATAATGACCACCAGAAAAAGGTGTGGTTAAATAAATTGTTGCACATTCATACCATGGAATACTTTATGCCCATTAAAAAGAAGGAAATGAACCTAAAAGTATCACTATAGAAAAATTATTAAGATATGATATTCAGTGACAAAAACAAGTTGGAAAGTGGTGCAACAGTGGCTCAGTGGCAGAATTCTCACCTGCTATGCCGGAGACATGGGTATTAAAAATACAATTCCATGTATTTTTAAAATATGTATATACATGTGTATGTATATACACATATGCAGTGTGCTGTGTATGAATCATATTAATGCACAGAAAAGAAGATGCAAGGATGTGAAACACTAGTGGCAAGAGTTTCCTCTAAGAAAGCATATAGGAGACAAGGAAGGGAGGCAAAGAGCGTCTTAATATTTTGCTTTATGTTCTCAGTATTGTTTGAATCATCCTCAATGAGGATGCATACATTATAATTTTAAAACTATATAAAGCTCTAAAAACATTCATAGGAAGCCCTCAAAATAGTTGGCATATTCTTCAAAATCACAGACTGACTAAAATGTCCATTCGCCTTCAGAACTGAAATTCCATGTCATATTCACAACATACCTGAAAGAGATTCAACGTATACTGAACAAGCCACATCTCCAAGGCAGCACCCTACTTGAAATTTGTTGAAACATTTTGGAAATTAGCTTATTTCCCGTTTTAAGCATTCTACCTCTGGGTGTCATCCAGGGTCCTTACACTTTCCTGCAACCCTAAATTTCTGTTTTCTTTAAGGAGAATTCCTGGAGGCATGGGATAGCTCACTTGTTAAACGTGGAATAGTCTTAACCAAAAGCCCACAGGTGTAATTGTCTCCATATTTTTGAGAGCAGAATATCATTAATAATTGATATTCCTCTCCATAGAATGGTATATTTTAGTTCACATTCTGTATTGCTAACCCTATAAGATGAGCGGGCAGGCTAACAGTTACAAAATGTCTACGCTGAACTCTTTAAATTCTGTTATATCAACTACATAATATGTCATAAATGTAAAATTCAGTTCTTAAAACATTAGTCAAACAGAAACTAAGCATAGCTCTTAGAAATATTCAACAAAACCCTATATACAACCAGATCTATCCCTTGTGGTCAACAAACTATGCACTCAGAGGATTTTTTTAGAGGTACTCTTACTTAGGCAAGGAAAAGCGCTCGAGGTGGAGAAGGGATCATGCCCTGGGAAACCTGTGACTACAAGTCTGCCTTGGAGACTCCACATCTGCCTTGGAGACAGCACAGAATGACTAGAGCCTCTAGTGCCAGTGTATTATGAAGAACTAGCTGTATTTCTCACAATCAAATCTCTTCTATCCAATTCATAGGAGGTGCTGAAACATATTTCCCAGTTATGTTTATTAAATCTATATCATTCTTAACCTTACGTAGTCACCAAATCAACACTTTTGGAACATTTTCGCCAGAGAGAACAAGAAGATTCCAATCTCAATTTCATATCGTATTCTGATTCAGAATGCCTGCCGAAAAGCGATTTGAATAAATGGAGTATATTTTCCTTAGGTGATTAGATGGTGCTCTCATTTAACCTGCCTGATGTGTATTTCTCTTAGATTCCTATGAGACAAATGAACATTCATTTGCAAGGTGACAAGAATATTCAATGAATTTGGGAAAACTTAGTGAAGTGATGTCTGAAATCTAAATACTAGACAATGAAAACTCCGTTATCCTTGCAGTCGTTTTGGCCCATTGATTTTGCCCCTAGTTTTAACTGTGAATTTGACTTCTTCCCAGATTCACTGTGTGAGATTGCAGTTGTTCAAAAAAAGGAGTTCAGATGATATTCATGCAGACACCTTTATATCCTTTAGGGAAGAACTTTTTTCACTATCATTAACTTTGACGTGGATAAGACAGTCCAAAATACTTCACTTTCCCAAGTAGCTAAAATTAGAAAATTCAAATAACTGAATATTTTAACCCACAATTATTGACAATGTACATTATTTTTTTTTGTTGTCCTATCTTAATCCTTAAAAGACCTCATATAAGCATCTTAAGCTCATCAACTCTTTCAAGAACAAAATGTGCTATTACTGAATATCATAAAGTAAAGAGGCCTTTTGTTTCCATTGCAATTTGAAACATGATTGCACTTCCAGCAATCAAAACTCCATAGCAGTGCAAATATTCACACATTCTCAGCTGTTTCAGGTTATTTCATTCAAAAGCTCATGGCTTTAAATACTCACAGGCAGAAGCAAGATGCCTGTTTGAGTAGCCAAATGAAGAACGAGGTACAATGAAAGCAACCATGCTCTGCCTACCTAATCCTAATTATTCAGAAGACAGAGAACACTGCTACACTGCTAAATCAAGGATTTTCCCATTTCAGATCTCCTGAGACCCTCGGCATTGGAGACCTAAGTTTTGTCAGGTGTCTAGGTAGCAAAGCTGGCAGGTGACCTGCGTGGTTTACAGAAGTGAAGACTTGCTGATGAACCCACGTTAATGACGTATATAGGAAAATGCAGCATAACTGAGGTTATTCATTCAGCCCCTGGGAGGTTTGGTCCTCCATTTCTCCTTCACCCAGTCTTTCCAGGCTGTTGCTCTGATACCGCATCAAAGGCAGTAAAAGCACATTTGAAAATGAAAGGACTATCACATTCCGCGCTTCTTTTGAAACATCAAAAAACCACATAAGGAAGCCATAAGACTAGAAAAAGCTGACAAGGAGCAGGACAGTGCCTGTCAGGGCGGCAGGAATAGCTGGAGGTGAACCAATATGAGGTCTACTAAAAGGCAAGTGAGAGAACCAGAAATTCCCGGCTGACAAGATGAAACAGCCCACGGCTGTGTCATGCTAATAAAAAAGTTAATTTCAACTTTTAGACTCTCCTTCATGGTACTTTACAGTTCAATGGCACCAGACTCAGCCACTGTGTTGCATCACCTGCAGAGGCCAGGTATATTTACAAGGTCTCACTCTAGAACATCTAGAAAGATGTCGCACGTAAGGAGTTATTGGATTTTGTTTTCTACTTGTATTTCTTCAACACAACCAAGTACAAGATTCCTAGAGGCAGCTTCTATGTATACACAACAGCTTGGATTTATAGTCTCAGAAAATAACACAGTAGAAAGCTTAGTGACATGCCTTTTTTTGGAGGTTGTCTGGAGGAAATCATTTTATTCCTGGAAGATGCCAATGGGGATGAGGACATCTGTGGTCAGTTTGGACAGCTACCCCCAGTATCCTTGCAGACGCCAACTTCGGACTTCAAATGACTCCTGAAACAGACACAGGTGGATCAGGAGCTTTTCCTCAGCCACGGTTTCTGCCATCACCATCAAAATCTGAGGATAAGCAGAGTTTCAGCTGAAATAAAACTCCTTAAATGCCTTGATAAATCTGTTGTCACCCTCATGACCTACTTCTTTCAGGCTGAACCAGACAACCTCCAAAACTTTTTTAAAGGCATGTCACTAAGTTTTCTACCATGCTATTTTCTGAGACCATAAATCCAAGCTGTTGTGTATACATAGAAGCTGCCCCTAGGAATCTTGTACTTGGTTGTGTTGAAGAAATACAAGTAGAAAACAAAATCCAATAACTCCTCACGTGCGACATGTTCTTGGTGCTGTTGTGCCCTGACTTCAGAAAAAGTCAGGGTGGCTATTTCACTCTCTAAGGGGAAAAAGCATTACATTTCTTACAAAGACCATGTGCTTTGAAAGAACCAGGCATTTGAAACTAAAAGCTGGGTGTGAATCTCAGCTTTGTCACTGATTGTGTTATTGTGAGCAAGTCATTCAACTCTGATCCCAAGTCACGATCTCCTCATGTAAAAAAGGAGTTATAGTAAAACCAACCCCGCCTACTATGGCAGAAAATTATGAGGAGCTGTTAAGAAGCTTTGTAGACTGTACAGAAAAGCATGCTATTGACTTAGCAAAGTCTCACACTGCCTGACATGGAGCACATTCAACATACCCGTTGAATTCACGAGAAAATTAATTATTCTGTTTAGTAAATACCAAGTAAGGAAAAGTTACCATTTAGTTGTATTTCAACAAATATATTTTAATTAAATATGCAACATGGCTCATGATTGCAATGTCCTCACTATTCTATTGCGTGTTCTTGAAGATATTAATTATGCTTACTTCGCTATCTTGTTGACTTAATTTATTAACTCTTTTTCTTTAGATATTATTAGCTCTTCCACTCACTGGAATTAGTGTCTCACTTTTATAGAGAAGCTTATCTTCAAGATTTAGTGATTCTGTTGTTTGACTACTTTTGTTTTTGAGATTTCCATTTCTAACGCCTTTTGCTCTAGTCTGCCCAAAGTTATCGTGGAAGGTTGCTTAGACTGGTGCCTGGTGGTACATTATCAGAAGATTTTTTTCTGTGAAGGTGGATCCTGGAACTTCCTGGTTCAGCAACTATGTAGGGTTCTACTCTGCCTCTGTAGACCCAATACCCACAGTAACTTCGTTTGCTGTGGGTACATAACTCTACTGGTCCACTGTCAGGAAAAGCTATAATGGGAAAGAGACAACCAGCCCAACTGTACCAGCTGAAACTACACTGGCTGCTTGTCCAAGTCCCTTCCTCCAGGTCTCCACTGTGAGCTCAGAGGATTATGTGATCCCCCCAACTGGCACAGTACTTGGCATGTCACCTTGAATGGCTATTTCAGAAACGTCTCAGTATTTCTGGCCTTCTGATAAGAATTTGTTCTTGGTTTTGATTTGGTAATATGACAAAGATGCTAAGTGCATCATGGACTGAAGAAATTAGCTGGGAAAAAAATCCTGTATGATTGCTTTGTTTATCACTCTGTTTATCTGTTGATCAAGTCAGCCATTTATTATAAAAATAACCCATGCTTTTGGCTAGGAATTCAAAAAGTACAAAAACGTGTGAAAGAAATGGGAATCTCTTTCTCAGCCCAGCCCTCAGGCTGTGCCCCAGAGCTAGCCACAGTCAGTGCTTTCTTTACACCTTTCCAGAAATTGTCCATGCAAATACACAGCCACAGACACTATGTGCCTTCCTTTTGTTTAACTTAGTGTATCTTGAAAGTCTTTCCATATGAGTATGTGTAGATGTAATGCATTCTTTTTAACGGTTATATGACAATTAATTATATGACTGCACCAAAATTCATTTCCTTAGTCTGTTGATGGGCATTTAACTTGTTTTCTTTTTTTCCATTCTCACTGCTATAAATAATAGTGCAATGAACAATTTTTTTCTCAGGCCTCTCTGCATATAAGAGGAGTTAAAAACAGAGGAAAAGTTCCTAGAATTAGGAACTATAAAGTTTACACATTTTAAACTTTGCTAGTGTTTGTCCAGTTGCATTCCAAAGAGGTTGTACCAATTTTTACCACATCTGCTCTGTACACACATCTGTATCCTCACACCTTCACCCATTCTGTGAATTTCCAAATCTTACAACCATTGCCAATCTGACAGGTAAAAAATTGTCTCATGGTCTGAATCGGCATTTCTTTAATTATTAATGACAATGAGAATTTTTCATTCGCTTAAAAAGATTTTTTTCTCTGAACTCCTTTTTGTTTTCTTTGTCCATCTTGTGAAATTTATTTGTATTATTCTGGTTTGTTTGTAAGAACTCTTTATATATATTTTGAGGAAACCAATTTTCTGTAGTATATGTACAGACATTTTTTCCAATTTCTCATTTGCCTTTTGCCTTCTCATAGAGGAATGTGAATATTTCTCTCTTTCACTCCTTTGTTTCTATTGCCTATTTAAGTTGTTTCTGACTTGGGAAGGTCTTAACCAGTCCAAGATGACTTGAAATGTTTTTTCTATGATTTTTTTCCTATAAACGTTTAAGATTTCAGTTTTTATCCTTAAATCTTTTTTAAAGAATGTACTCAAGTTCAAGGATTGCGATAGAGATTCATTTATTTCCCTAAATGGCTAAAATGGTGTCTCAAAACCATTTATTAAACAATCCATCTTTCTTCGCTGATTTGAAATGCCATCTTTATCATACGCCATATTCCCTTAAGTATTTGGACCTACTTAAGATTCTATTCTGTTCCATTGATCTGTCTGCCTATGCAGATATTTCAGAAGTGAATACATTTATGGAGCTATAATTTAGCTTATGTGGGTATGTTTCCAGGCTTTAGTTATTTGTATTCTACAGTATTTTTATTTGTCATTGTGTGCCTCTGGTTTGACTTCCTCAAGGGCAAAGATTATGGATTCTCTTCCTTTTGCAATTCCCTAAAACACTAGTCTCTGCCAAGTTTGACATTTAGGAAACTGAAATCAAGCCATGTCTTTAGGCAGAACCAATGACAATCTGAGTGGTTTGAGCAAGTGAAGCCCCTGCTCAAAATATTCAACTCCTAAGTATAATACTTTACTATAAGCACTGCAAAAATTAATCCCTTTGATAAAAGCAACATTACTGTTTAAAATGCAAATATATTACATACTACTGGAAATAAGTGCATCATAATCTCTTCTTGGTTTAAGTTTTGATGGAAAGACAATGTGAACTAACGTTTAGGGAGCCATGTTATCTGATAAGACTAGAACATATTCCATCTCATTTAACATCACAGTCTAGTTTCAGAGAGTGGTGCTATTAATCTCATTTTACAGAAGAGTAAATAAATTCAGAGAAGTACACTAATTTGAAAAGATGGCTAGTAGCAAAGCCTGGATTCAAACTCAGTCCTGTCTGTTCCAAATATCAGGTGCCTCTTGCTATAGTATGCTATCTCCCAGAGACAGAGTACCCCGAGCAAAGAGGAGAAATAATTTCTACTTCTTGCGCCAGGCATGCAGTGGTTGCCCTCAGCACCAAATGCAGAATAATTTCTAGCTGCAATCATGTTCAGCAGGAAAGAGAACCAGGATAAATTATCAGCATTGGCCACAGAGGTGGTAGGAGTGTAGCGCCCTGAATTTGCCACAACTGCTCCAAAGCAGAGAGGAAAGAGCACAATATAAGGGACTCAAGAAACATCCTCCTCCTCACTTCATAGTTGCATTTAGGAACAACCCTAAAAGTCAGTCAGTAAAATTTCCCTTCCTAAAAAAAGCCTCAGGATCCAATGATAAAAACAATCTTTGAGAAATATTGAAAATATAGGAGAGCATTATATATGATATCCTAAGTATACCAGGCTGGCCAACTTGGCATGCAGAATGTTCATCTGCACTTTGTAATGATCAACTTATCTCCACCAATCCTTGTGGTTCATCAAGGCTACTTCCCTAAACCAGTCATCCTTATGCAGAAGAGAGATAAGAAACCCTAGACTGATAGGCAAATGGCCAGCATCTAAATTAGCCTTATTGCTAGATCCACCCTAGGACAATATATCAAATCAAGTAACTGAACACTTGCTTGTCCCCTTTAAATCAAGTTCTCTCCAGATTCACCAGTTCTAAAAGCTGGGCCTCAGGATATGTACAATACTCAAAAGTTCCAGAATCAACTTCCAGCCTCCTTGCAGAGACCACTGCTGATCTCCACACAACTCCTATTCTTTTTTCCTTTGCTTCGTAAATCCCCAATTTTACTTAGATATCCAATCCTCCACCACAACTTCATGTGGTTCAGAAAAGGTTAACCCTGTTCAGCTCCCACAATCCACATGTAACCAAGAGCCTCTCAGCAGTGCCTGTTTGGGCTGCTGTCATGTGACATCATCCAGAGTATTGAGATATGGGCAGAGGTCTGCTGGAAGCACCTAAGAAAGTTCTTCCTTGTTTCTCTGGGGTAGCAATCAGGAACCAATTATTCCTTGTTCTCTTAACACTGTTCTGTGCTGAGACGAGATCCAGAACCACTGCAGGCACTTCCCTCCTGGACTGAGTGAGGATGAAGCCATCACTTAGAGCAGGGCAGAGCTGAAAGAATCATAGGACAATGAGCGGGGAGCCAGCCCCAGTGACCACAAAATCTCCGAACTTTCAGTTACCGTGTTGGTTTGAAAGGATGTATGGACCCTAGAAAAGCCATGTTTTAATCAAAATCCCATTCAGAATAATCCCTATTATGTTTGAAACTGTAATTACATTTGTGATTATCAAGAGTTAAGCTGGATTAGGTGGATGGCATGTCTCCACCCATTCGGATGGGTCTTGATAAGTTTCTGGAGTCCCATAAAGGAGGAGACATTTTGGAAAATGAAGGAGATTCAGAAAGAGCAGAGAATGCTGCAGCACCATGAAGCAGAGAGTGCACGAGCCAGCAACCTTTGGAGATGAAGAAGGAAAACACCTCCCAGGGAGCTTCATGAAACCAGAAACCAGGAGAGAAAGCTAGCAGATGATGCCATGTTCGGCATGTGCCCTTCCATCTGAGACAGAGAAGCCCTGACTGTGTTCGCCATGTGCCTTCTCACTTGAGAGAGAAACCCAGAACTTCATCGGCCTTCTTGAACCAAGGTATCTTTTCCTGGATGGATGCCTTTGATTGGACATTTCTATAGACTTGTTTAATTGGGACATTTTCTTGGCCTTAGAACTGTAAACTAGCAACTTATTAAATTCCCCTTTTTAAAAGCCATTCCGTTTCTGGTATATTGCATTCCAGCAGCTAGCAAACTGGAACAGTTACTGAGTCAATAAATGTGCTTAAATCTTTAAGCCATTACTGCTAAATGCTTCCCAGCTGACCTCACTTATACACCTCTACCTCAAGTCTCTAAAAAAGTCACTCCCTAGACTCTAATTCTTATGACTGGATCTTGAAGCTACTTGAAAGCACAGAAAACAGGTTCAAACTCTGGCTCTACTACTTACTACATGTGTGACTTCAGGCAAGTTACTTACATTCTCCATTCCTCACTTCCTTCACCTGTAAAGTGGGAATAATAGTCACGTTTCAGAGTTGAATGATGACTGAATACAATTAATTCATGTAAAGTGCTTAGAACTGGGCCTGGTCTGTAATTACTGTCATTATTCCATGAACTTTTCTCTGTACCTACTGTTTGACCTTCTACCTGCCAATCTTCAATTCCACCTCAATTCCACTCTTCTTGTGTCTACTTGGATTGCTACCTGCGATCTCCAACCCTGAATCCATGAGTTTGTCTAGCCATTCTGAGTGGGGAACTGACCCTTTTCACATCTAGCTATGGTCACTGGAATTTTCCCATCCCAGAATCCTAGAGATGATACAGGTAATGTGATATTGTGACCTAAATAAATACAAGTCTAATGCTAGGAGGGCTCATGCAGATTTTAATCAACATTTTCTTGCTGCAGCATGACATCTTAGGAGCCTGTTCTTGTGAGTTAATGTGTTTAGAGAATAAGGTACTAATTGCTATTCATATTTGGCTTTGATCCTCCATGGACAATCATCCTGCTACAGTTACCTTCCCTTCCTATTTGGCCCAGCTGTTCAATTCATTCAGAATTACTTTTTTCTTTCTTTCTTTCTTCTTTTTTCTTTTCTTGCTGTGGAGCCACTGTGAGCTGTTATGCTGAATTTCAAAAACAGACTGATCAGGGAAATTTTCAAATACATCTTCCAGGTTTTTCTTTTCTTTTCTCCTTGAAAATTAAGTTGAATAGTCCTTATACCATGAAATATGGCAGTTGATTTGATGGGGACAACTCTCTTAAAAGCACGCACCTTTGCCTGGTTTCCATAGCCCGGCATCAGCTTGTCGGCCTCTTTTCATGCAGCTTCCCTGGGAACGGTGCCATGCACAGCTATCATTTTCTGCTTATAAAAAGGAAGCGAGGGATCAGGATCGTTAGACTCTATAAACACTTGAATGCCTGAAAAATGCAAAGCAATGAGCTATTTTGCAAGGCTGTTGGAGACAAGGAATGGAGAGAGGAGAAAAGAAATTTTATCTTAAAAATCCAATGCATACCATTCTTACATGATGTCTAAAGAGACAGAAATTCAAGTTGAGCATTTGAATGTTAAAACAAAATAGACAATGCAATGATCTCTCCAGCAAAATAGCTGCCACACATGTGCTACCCTGAATGGAAGAGGGGAGAAAAAAGGAGGAATGGAGATAAAATGAAAAGTGGGAAAAGAGGAAGACAGATTGTTCAAGGAAGGTATAGTTAAGATTCCTGTAATTTTACATGAAAAATAATTCTACCCCATAAAGGAATTGAAATAAAGAAAATAGAAGAGTCAGACTGAACTGCAGAATCTATGATTCTATAGTATACTATTTCCTCATCTGATTCCAGTAGTTTCAGATGGCCAATTCAGTGCTACATAATCTCAAAAAATAATTCCTGGGGTCAAAGCAGTAACCTCAGAGGATCTAAATCCTAGAATATTATTTTCATATTTTTCTTTAGTTGCTCCATAGTTTCAGCCCAAATTAATAGAGAGTCAATGTGTGGGTTGTATTGTTCTCTTTTAATCTTTCCCCTGACTGCATAAATTTGGAGAGGCCTTTTGGGGTTGATTTATTTATTTTTAATTGCTCTTCTTTCACAAAATGGTATCCTCCAAAAAAACAAAGTCATAAAGAGATTAGAGCCGGTGACAGAAACTTGGTTTTGCGATGTTGCTTGATGACATTACACCGCTGAAGCTGCACAGAAGTGACGGCCATGGAAAGTAGCACTGGCCCTCAACCCTTGGTCAAGAAGAAAAACTAACTGTGAAAGTATGAGTTTTATTGAAGATCAAAAGCCAGCCGGCAGGATACTCTCTAACCTCACCCAGAGAACTCTCTGAGTCATCAAGTATAACAATACTCTGAGAAAGGTTCAGAACAAAAACCTTAGGGAATTGTTAAGCACACACACACACACATCAGGATAGATTTTATCAAAGCTATATGAAAGGCTGTGGAGAAAAGTAGATTGAAAGACAGTACATACAGCCATCAAACATCCAATGCCTTTTTAAGTTCAATGAATTCCTAATGACCACACCTAAGCTCAAAAGTACAGAGTAGAAAAATGAGCAAAATAAGCAAAGAATAATTTTAAGGCAGAAGGATAATATTTCTTCCAAGCAAGACATAAAAGAGGTATGGGCAGTTCCAAAGGGACATACAATGAACGTGATTATGTGAAACAGCAGTTCTTCATTCGTAGGTCCCACAAATGCTTTCTGAGCACCTACCCTGTGCTTATCTCTGTTCTATGTGCTGTGGAAGCAGCTACAAGCAAGACAACATTCTGCACTTAGAGAACCTATTTTCTAGCTGCAGAGAAGCAAACCAAACAAATACATACATTTTATGTAGCTATATTCAATGTCTATAAATAATCAAGGTCAGCTACTTCACTCAACATTTATACTTGCTGTAGTAAGGAAGAAATGTAAAAACTTTCTGGACCATGGCACATTTCCACAGATCTCAAAAATATGGTTCCTTTACAAATATATATATGAATTATGTATTCTCTATTTTTCTTACCTTTCTAAATTGATACATGGAAACTGTCTTAAGACCAATGAGCATTTGAGCCAAAGATGTATCACTTTAAGCAGATCAAAGAATTTCCACCTCTGTTTCATTATGTTTAACACTTTCAGATTTCCACTTTCAAAATTTCTTTTTTAAATAATGAGATGAGGAATACAATCAAATATTCAAATAATTAGATGAACCCCCATACAGACAGCTCCACCATGCAACAGCTTGAAATGGCTATCAGCAGATTCAAGAAGGTCCAGACTTAATGAAAGGTGATTTAAAAGGATGAAAGTATAATGTTATAAAAGGGTAAACTGTATAGTGGCTGAAGTCTCTACACCAAGTAAGGCACCCGTGTCATAATTTACAGTAAAGCTATTCCATTGGAGGATTGTCCTGGGACTTAATGTTTCAGCTCTTCCACTCTGTGGGGAAAAACAAGGGTTTGAGCCTGAGTGAGGTCCAAAGGAGCCATCATAATGCAGGCCATGAAACAATTCCATCCCATGTGCCAAAGGTCCATTAGTCTTCTACCCATCTTCAAGGATTGGGAGAATGGGACACCAGGTAACTGGTTCTGTTTCACTCTTTTCCTTCATATGCACAATTTATTCCAGTGAAGTCACACAGGTGACCTAGTGAGAACTGAAATTGGCTTTGCACTGTTGCAGGTGGCCCACAGAAGCTGTTTTGTAACAGTGCCCTTCAGTGCTTCCCTTAACCCCTCTGATAGTCCAGGCTCCTCACCTCCAAAATGAGAAAGGATGACGGAATGAAATAACTCTAGAATTATAAAGAGTTAGGCAGGGACATAAAGATACTTAATGTGGGTTATTGATTAAATAACTTAGTATCATTCTTAACAGGTGGCAGGTGGCTAAAACTGGGTCTTCTGGTGAGAGTAGAACTTCATTCAACCCTTGATACATCAATCACCTATTATAAAGGTAACATAATAATTAAGAATAATTTTTAAAGCATTAGAGTTTAAGAATAAATTCCATCAAAATACAGTAAAATGGATATGGTCAGTGAATACAGGATTTTTAAATGTTCTGTGATATACAGAATTTAATTTCTGTTAAATCAATGCCTATCTTCCCTTTTATATAGGTTTTTTGAAAGCATATTAATTTGTCACAGTATTTATTTTCCTAAGCAAATTTATTTTAGCAGAGAAAATATTGGTTATGATTCTGTGGTTTTGTCTATTATTTATGTCTTTCGATTAACTGTGGTATAACAGTTTTTCAAAGTGTGTAAAATCTACAACTTTTCTATCTGAAAAAGAAATAAACAACACCTTAATTCTTTTTTAAACTCTTTAATATTTTCTAATCTTATTAGTCTCTTAGTAGTTATGTTTTCAACTTCCTCATTTTCAAAGGCTCTTTGTAACATATTTTCCTGTTTTCTTTACAGTGGCTTGAATAGAGTTCAAAATTCAGCAGTCATTGCTGCATTCCATGTGTGTCACCCCACAACACCATAAATAATATGTAAAAATCAATAATAATTTTATATCTGATTGCTGGTTCAATGCTGTGTTATAGGAAAATATCTTTTTACATATGTATTCTAATATTCTCTTATTTTCTTTTGAGGAAATTAGCCAGGAACTTTTGCAGTCTTTTGTCCTCAATCAGAGAAGGTTTACTTGGAGTTCCTTATAAAGTAAATGGGATTGAGGGTAAGATACAGAAATATACTCTACCTCAGTTCCTATTTAATTGTGTTAGATTTAAATAGGTGAGCTTAATTTGTTACCAGTCAAATGTTTCAATTTAAGACAATGAATAATTGCTTTTTAATAAGTAATGTTTATTACCACTAGAGCTCAAAATACATAAACTAGCCAATTTTTAACATGATATCTATATTTTTCTCATCTTAAAAGAATTAGAAGATTAATATCTACAAAGAGCTCCATGCATTGACCATCTCCTCAACATAATCTGTGACTCTTACAGTGTCTTTCAGAACCAGTACTAAGTAATGTCTCACAGGTTTCCTTGAAGAAATCAGGTTGGCCAATTTATGGCACAATAAGAAGTAACCCTCCCAAATCTCAGTGGTTGAAGACCACAAAACTTTATATCCTCCTCATGTTACATGTCCAACATGCCCTTTATAGACTCTGTTCATCAGAGTCTCTTAGGGTTACAAGCTACAATGACGCCATCTCATCTCCTGTGTAGGCAATCATCAAAGCAGGGAGGAGCAAGAGCTCAACTAACCAACCCTTCATTATTGAAGATTATTCCTAGAAGTGGCAAACATCACTCCCACTCCCAAACAAGCCACATGAACTCACTCAACCTTATGTGGGCAGGAAGTGCCACTTCTCCAGGGGCTGAGGGCACGGCAGACATATTTGGTGGACAAGCGCTAATATCAACCTATCATAAAGAAGGAAGTGAGAAAGTGGGGCTTTTAACAATTGACCCAGCATTTGACAGATGCCCAAACTCTTTTCGATGCCTGTCGTCTCTGCATCAGACCCAGGAGGAAGTAGGGTGACTGGAGTGTGAATTATCATTGTCTCCCATAATAACCCCTCCTGATAGATGCAAATACACAGTTTACCACGATCCTTTCCTCATCTTACGGTTCCAGAATATTGTGAAATGTGAACTGAGCTGACCTCATAATTTCCCAGAAAAGGTAGGAATAGAGTAGCACAGACCTGAGAACATTAGATTCAAATGTGTAGCCTCTAAATGTGTTTATATTCTATGCCAGATGCATTTCTTAGGGCTTTATCTGTATCTCCTATAATCTTCATAACAATGTATGACGAATGCAGATGCTATGATCATTCCAATCTTTCAAAAAGGAAATTAAGGCTCAGAGAAGTTCAGAAGATTACAGAACTGGTTAGTGAAAGAGGAAGGATTCAGTACAGACAAGAACTCCAAAGCCCTCGCTTCTGGCCAGCATAAGACGTTAAATAGCACTAGTAAATGTTCTATTATATAATGCATTTGAACTTGTGTAATTATATAAATGCCAGTTTGCAATACATAATTCTGAGAAAGGGGTTCCAAAACACCATTCCAGCACATTCCCCCATTAAAAAAAAAAATAACACTGGCTTTTAATTTTCTCAGATCCCTTTCCTACATCAAATAGCAGGATATATAAAGTGCATTTTTGGAGCTACTCTACAAGCTTTATATGGTTCTAGGCTAACTAGAGGATTTTAATATTACCAAAAGTGAATATGACTGAGGAATATACAGGGAATGTGGCAATATTCTCAGCTGCCACATTGTACTACTCGGTAATGACATTCACCTGAGAGGCTTCGTCAATGTCGCCCCCTGGACTTGTGCAGTGTATGATATGTGTGACCTTATGTCTTGGGGAGAAATCTGCTTTCACCTGCATTCCTATTCTAAGATCTTGTATCTTGACAGGGAACCTATTTTGGTTTTGGTTTTCAAATTACTTCCCAATCTGTAGTAGAGAATGTTGTCAGACTGATAGGACAAGTATCATGAAAACTATTTTTAAATAAGCACATCCCATGTTGCCATTTCATTTGCTTGAAGAGGCAATGTCTGGGTCTATAAGTGTTAATTAAATTAATTGAATTGGGGTCCTGCAAAGATAGCTGAACCTAACCACTACGTTTACTTCATTACATGGTAATACCTGATGATCTTAACTGTGTTTAAACTTTTTAGTAATATGTTATGTTACATCGTAGACTCTATGTGTTTACCAATACCAATGGGGGGAATAGCCATAATTATTTTCAAGAATACAAGAAAGAAACACCTCTTTACTTCACCAACTCCAACTTCCAGCTCCAAAAGAAAAAACAAAAAAAAGCTGCTGGCTTATTCCTCACCTTCCACAGGATCCAGCTAACAAGTCCCCTAGGATCTCTCCACTACCCGCTATCGTATCTTAATTTTGTTTTAATCTATTAGTTTTTCAATCCCCCAACCCACTCCAATCTCAGCAAGCTGCCATTGATTTTAAGCCCTTTGTTGCAAATCCTGCTGCGCGGCTTTCTGCAGAGAATTGCCACCTTTGAAGATTTGCCCCAGTGGTCTTTGTGTTTGCTGCTTCAGTGAAGGAACAAAGAGGCATGCCTTAGGTAAGAATGTTTGCAGTGCCTTTTCAAGTGATATTTGTACACTTTAGTAGTCATCATGGATTCCCTCCTGACCTAAGAGATTTGCAGCTTTATAAAAGTTGTAGCAAATGCTAAGAATATGTGTCAATCCTTTTCTTCTTTTGAAATAGGCCCAAAAAGGAATGGCTTGTGGGCAAATATTGATTTCTTTTCCCAAAGATCAACTATTAATTATGAAAGGACACCTAGACGTGGAATCTAAAGGTCCCCATTATCACACTAGGCCAGACCATGGAGAAGGAAGTTCACTCCTCCCCAACTTAGAAGGCAAGCTAAGCAACAGACCCAAAATGTAATGCCTGCAGGAACTTCCTGTGAGAGTCTCCAGGCAGCTGAAGTTAAACAAAGGAGGCAATTTAGGGCTCTGTTTCTCAAATTTAAACTGAAATGTGCATGTGAATTACCTGGGATCTTACTGAAACGTGCGTTCTGATTTACTAGGTCTGGGGTAGAACCTGGCATTCTGCATTTCTGACAAGGCTCCCGGTGACGCTGCTGGGATCACACTTTGAGCAGCACGCGGGGTTTATGCCACTTGCATAGACGGCACTGGGTTTGGTTTTCACATTACCAGCTTCAGTGAGGTGGAACAGAGGATCAGAAAAGTCAAACTAAATGGCAACTGCAAGTGTATTGTGTGGCCACCAGCACCTTTTCCATCAGGATTTTCCATTTCTCCAAAGCCATATGGATGTTAATCTATTGCAGGTGATTTCTTAAGAAGAAATAGACAATATATGTTACCGAGAGGCAAGTGTCATGAAAGTTAAAAATGATATTTTCTTTTATCCCCAAAAGCCTCCAAAAATTTCCCAGATCTTACTATTATCGTAAAAATAAATGACAAGAGGAATTTAGTTCAGTTAGAAATCATCATGCTATTGACCATGTAGAGAAACTTAAAATAAAACACACTGCCTTCCAGCCTTCAGTGCCTTCTAACCTTCAGTGTTGGAATAAAAGTTCAATCTAAAAACTCCTAATGATCTATGATTTGAAGAGCTGGCTATTTTAACAGAGATCATGGCCAAAGAGTTTTTTTAAAAAGGGGGAGAGGGTGGTAGTTCAGATTTCAGGCTAAAAATAGTAGATTTATGCTCAGATGGGTTTGTTCCTTTAGAGAACGCTCCATTGATCTTTCCAAAATTCTTCCAGGTGAGCAAGAGCAGTTACCATCAAAAAAACAATAAAGTGTTTCTAAGCTAGCAGTCTCTCTAGTTCAGACAGAGACTGGCCAGATTTACAAAGAAACGTTTTTTCTCTGACATTCCAAAGATCAGTATTATGAGTTTAAAAAATTGAAAGGAATTACACTTAAATGTTTAAGAGCCAAGTGTGATTACCCCAAACCTACAATGGTAGAGGTTTGGATTGGAACCTAATTAAAAGGATAACAGCCAAACAGAACCTGTCCTGATTTAGAATCTTACTTCTGAGTCAGGGACAATCTAATTGGTGAGCTGAGTAGGTGACCACCTATATCGAGTGAAGGGATTCTAGGGACTCTTTTTCTGTTATCAGTCCCCAAGCACCGTTTGCTTAAACTCCATATTAGACTCCTTGTTCATATTAATACATTTATGGGAGAAGTAACGCTTTAAATTGCTTTCCTCCCTAGATATATGTGCATTGATAGAGTCTCTTCCCATTATCTAGCCATGAATACATTTTGTTTTCATGTAGGGAGTAAAGAAAGAAGCAAAGGAAAATCTAAGTCCAGAGCCAAGGCTGGACTAAGTATAATCCATACTCATCCCGGGGTGGTTTTAAGGGTAATCATGTATCTGCTGTCTTGATTCAGAAATGAGCGTTTTCCAAAAGCAAATTTAATATTCTTCAAAGTTTTACCTACAATGGGATGAAAACAATCACAGAACCAGGAGTGATAGACAAAAGCTGGTGCTACATCCCTCAGACAAAACCCACAGGTTACACAGAGTGGCTCTTTTGTATTGGAAATACAGAATGACTGACATAAATTCTTTGACATAATTTGGAGAAAACAATCTAACTGGATGTTGTCCAATTTATCTAGTTGAGATATTTGTATTAGACAAGAAGCAAAAGTTCTTACTTCCCTGGGTCACTTATATACACTTAGGAAACATGCTTTCCCCCTCTGGCTGGATAGCATTTCTGGTACTAAACAGCTGTGTTTACTTCCCCCTTAAAAAATGGCTGTGATTCCCCTGTGTCAAAGTTATCTAGTCAAAACCTGTTAGGAGTGGCTTGAGGCTGAAAACTAATGCATGTTGCTTTTTGTATAAATAGAAAGTAAAGGTGTGGGGTATTGGGCACCATAGCTAATGTCGTTACACCAGAAGGACTTTAAACAGATGTCACAGACAAATTCTCCTGGGCCACTGAGTCTCTTTTTTCTGCTTAACCACTTTATGCTCCCCTCAGGTGTCCTTGACACAGCTCTGACATCCTGAGAATGATTTTAAAACCAAATACACTTATACAACCATGGAATGGATGCTTCCGTGAAATGCTAAGATGATCTTTAAAGAAAAGAAGAAATTTGCACGTTGCTTTGCAATGAGAATTTTCCAGTGAATTGCTTGGTTCAGAAGATAATTCTCTCCCACTTTTCAACTGTATTGTGTGGGCAAGCAGCTAATGGATGTTTCTGGCCACAATCTTTGGAATGCAAACCTTGTAGAGTTGATGTCAGCTTGACCTTTGCTTCACAACTGTTCTTGATCCTGCACCATAGTGACTGTTCTTCAGGAAACAGGAGAGTCATGGAGTCTAAACAGCCCTGCAGAAATGAAATAAAAAGAGAAATAAATCTCTCTTTTTCTTCATGTAACTAACTGCAGTCTCACTGAGGCATGAATATGGTGGCTTTAGACTCATCATATATAGAGTCACCTTGAACATTTCTAGGCACATGGCACAGAGAAATAAATAAGATAAAATCATGCTTGTGGAATTTATACTGTAGAGAAGAAAGATGCTAAAGAAACCACAAAATGCTGTATACATTTAATATAGCATCATGTAGTAAAAAATAAACCTGGATAAGGTGATGAAGGTGAAGGTAGAGTAGATAGCTATGGGAGATCCATCACAGAGGGTGATATCTGAGAGGATATTTGCTTGAACCAAATGAGGGAGTTGTCTTGACAGATATCCCGGGGAGGACTTTCCAAACAGAGGGCATAAGAAGTTCAAAGGCCCTGAGGTGGGCACAAGCTGGGCAATTTTTGAGGAATATTAAGAACCAGAGTAGTAGAAACAAGTATGAGAGGACCAGGAGATTAAACTGGGTAGAGAATTGGCCAGATCACTTTGAATCTCAAAGGCTATAGGAAGGAGCTAGGATTTTATTCAGATTGAGACTTTAAGTGAAGTGGTTAATGTGTTTTGATTTACATTTTAATCAGGTAACGCTGGAGCTCTTGACTAAGAGTAGATAAAATTAGAAGGAGAGAAACCAGTTGGGAATCTAAATGGGGTCTTGGACTAGGAAAGCAATGGTGCAACTGTTAAGATTGGAAATGACAGATTTTCTGATAAATTAAATGTGAGGTTGATAAGTGACAGAAGCATCAAAGATAACTCCTGGATTTTGAACCAAATCATTTGGTGAATGGAGGCACTGCTTATTAAAATAGGAAGAAGAAATGGTTAGGGAAATAGTCAAAAGTTCTATTTTGAACATGCTACTTTTGAAATACTTTTTAGACATCCAAGTAGTTGTTGGAGAAGAAGTTAGGCAGACAAATCTGGAAAGGATTTCCTGAAGTTAAGCATACAAACCCAGGGGAAAGGAAAGTGCTGAAGATATAAACTCAAGAGTCACCTACATATTAAAATGGTAGTCTAAAGCTATCGTAATGAATGAGATCACCTAGGAGAAGAGTGTAGAAAGAGACAAAAAAGTGACCCATGGATTGAGCCCTCTGGAACTCCGAAAATCTGTAGGTCAGGAAGAGGAGAAGCCAGCAAAGAAGGATGGGAAAGCACAACTACTGTGTAGGAAGGAAACAAGGGATGAACAGAGTTTTCTGAGCCAATAGAAATATGTTCTTTGTGAAGTTGAAAGCAAGCAACTGTGTTAAGTGCTGCTGATAAGTCAAATAGGATCACCACTAAGAAAGGTGGAAATCATTGGTGCCCATGACAAGCAAAGTTTCAGTGAAATGTTGAGGATGAATAGCTGAGTGGAATGGACTAAGGAATGGAATATTAATATGATCTCCTGTGAAAGAGAGCAAAGAGTACCTTGAAGGAATATTGAAGGGTGAAATCTTGTCAAAAGTGGGTATTTTTGTCAATGTAGACTTTAGAATATCTTTAAATACTGGTAAGAATGATTCTAAAGAGAAGAAGAAAATGATATCAGAGAAAGAACACATAATTGTAGGAGTGAGGTATTTAAGAAGGCAGAAAAGGATAGGAGATAATCCAAGAGTATAAATTTGCCCATCAAGAGAAACAGGATGGTTCGTCCATGGTAACAAAAAGAAGGCAAGGATATGGATCTATGAGCAGACTGATTTATAATATCATGGTGGGGACCAGGAGAAATCCTCTTCTGCTCACTTTATTCTCTCAGCAAAATAAGAGACTGGCACAAGTGAAGGGAAAAGGTGCCTGGTATTGAAGGGGTAGAAAAAAGGTTTAAAACAGTGTCTTCACAAGGGGTGAAGGGAGGTGACCAGGGAATTCTGACAGTTCGGCCAGCAGGCTGAGTGCCCACTTGAGATTTATGCTCACGAATCAAATTCCTCTCTCTACTTTCCATTGCTAGCCCAGTATGGTAGATAGGAAATTTGGATGTAATGTTTATATCCTTAGAAGAGTTTGATTTGTCAATTTTAAGTTGGAGAATATAAAACTAAATAGAATGGAAATCATGTTATAAGAGGTAAATTTGCAAAAATAAATAAATGTTTCAAACCAAACCTTCCAACCCAATTCTAAAATCACATAAGTCTTTATTCTCATTGTCCTCTATAACTAATAGCTCACTGAAACTTAGAGGGTCATTTCCATTGATTCACCATACCTTCAGGAGAGCTACTTCAAAGCTGCCATTAGAAAACTATGTGATTCTAAGCAATTTATTTCATTTCATGGTGGCAGACCACAGGTTACCACCTTAATATTTCCTTCTTCTATCTTAGTCAGTAGAAGAACTCTTGATTCACAGCTGAGCACATGACTTCCAGAATTAAGACTACATTTTCAACTTCCCTTATAGCTGGGTGTGGCCTTGGAATTATGTTTGGGCCAATGAGACATAGAGAAAAATGGTATGAATCAGTTTCTAGGAAACTTCCTTTATGACAAGCTTCCTTATCTGTCTCTCCAAAATATTGAACATATGGCTAGAGTTCCATTCATCATCTTGGACAATCCCAAGAATGGTGACACAGTGACCTCAAGGGAGCCTGAGTTCCTAACAATTGTACAGAGCCACTGTAGCCCTAGACGAAAACCTCCACACTTCAACAAGAGCAAAACTATATCTCTGTTGTGCCAACTGAACTTAATCATTATTTAAACGCTAAGTACCAGTTTAATTTACTGTTTAAAAAAAAGCTATTAGAATCAATGATGTCAAGTGCAAATATAAACTTCTCATTTGCAATGCATTTCTGTTTCAGAGGTCAATGGTCACAGTAGTTAGAATCCAATACTTCTGGCTTCAATCCCTTGGTTTAATGTCATCCTGAAATTTGTTTTGTGTTGCCGAGGGAGTTGATACCAAGAGTTTTGAGTCGTCTCACCACACTTGCACTTCCACAGAGGTAGACTATAATACTGTTGATCTTTGAGATTCAGCAACACACTTATGATGCTAGGCTTGTTTTGGCATATAGAGCAAAGAGGAATTGCTGAGCCCTTTCTATGAGAACTGGAAATCCCCCACTAACATTTCCATTAGATTCAGTAGTCTACTCTTTTATGCAGAAAACAAAAATGGAAAATGATAACTTTTGTGAAATGTTTTCCCCCAAATGATTTTATATTTGACATTTGAGTTAGATGAGCACTATTCGGCCATGGAATTTATGCATTAATCTGGTATCTTTATTTGTAGTTCTAAAGTGCTACCGTAAAAAGGAAGGAGACAAACATTCCAGATGAAAACAATTACTTGAAACAAATTTTATAAAAAATTATTATTTGGAGGAGAAAATATTGAACATAAGTTATTTTGATCATTTATAAGTAATTTTTTGCATTTTTTTCCACACTCTGTTATCATTAAATTAGAATAGAACTACTTTCCTTGAGTTATCATTTATTAAAAATCTCCCTGGATTTTTAGGCAATTTAGAGAAATATAACTTGCATAGAGAAAAAAGCTTATGAAATATAATGTTTTAACAAATTTTGTCTTTTAAAGAAGCAGTTGTACTTTCTGCACTCTGCAAAAAGCGTTGAGTCACCTGAAACTGTTGTGAAAGCCAGCAGTGAAAATCTGTCTCCATATTTTCCTTTGATCTCTCACTGGATTTAAAGCCCTCATGGAGCTTGAATGGAATATATATGCATGTCACAGCACCGCAAAGGGCTAATATATTTTCCCTTGCTTCGCTGCTCATGAGTTGTGTATCTTGCCATTTTGAGAGTCCACAGTGCAGCACATTTATCCCCATTAGAAAAGCTCCATCCAATAATATATGGATGCTGTAGTCATTTATGACAAATATATAAAATCATAAACTTGGGCATTCTGGGGATGGGATGCATATACATTGAATCTATTAACCATGCATTGGTAGAATTTTGTTAAAGCCAAGTTTCAACTCCAAAGCAATGTATTAATTCTATTTGTACATTTATGCAACCTCAAAAGGCTATAATTTTTATTCTAAGACAGAAAAAAAAAGAGCAGTGCTTTCTACTCTGACCATATGTTAATTATATGTAAAGAGTCAGATCTGTTCAACACACTTGGCCCAACCTGAGCAAAAAGCTGTTCAGATGAGGGTGTGTGTTCATAAGTATTGTTTGATTATGGTGATGGGATATACTCACATTATTTGATGTGATACAGTCACATTATTTTACGACAATAGATTCAGCTATTTCTAATCTTATTTTAGGGCCAAAGATCACAACATTTATAAAAGTGGCCCCCAAATAAGGAAATATTTATGGTTCAAATCCCAACATTTGCTAGTTGTATAACTTTGGGCAAGTTTGCTTAACCCAAGTCAAGTTCTTCACCTATAAGATAGGGATAATACTCACCTTATAAGGATGTAAGTGAAATGCTTAGCACACAGTCAGTCCTTGGTAATGTTGGTTATTTTCATCATGTCTATAATGTCAGAACCCTTACCAGTATGCCAGTGGGAGAGAATGAGCACAACATATGGGAGAAGGTAGAGGGCTGCCATTAATTGTGCTCTCCAGCTACGTTGTCTGCTTCTGAGCATTTATTGAAATATCCCCAAACACAACTGCAAACATACACAACATACTGAGAACCACACAAAGGCCTGGTACACCCCAGTAGATGTCTGGGTTCTAGAAATCAGTGTTCAGTCCTGATACCAAAAGTTCCAAAATGTAGTAGTGTGTTTACATCTGATTAGCACACACACACATACACACACACATCTTTTAGTAACTTCAAACCAAGAGAATAATGGATAGGGGGTACATGAGAAAAGCAACAGAGTTAGTCTCTCTCCTCTGTTACCAGAGGTGGCATCAACATCAACTTCAGCATTTCTCCACACAAATTTTATAAATATCTTAAAATTAGCTTATTCTTGTGTTGCTAAGGCTATAAGCACATCCCTCAAATTCTTTGAATTTAAGGTCAAAAGCCATGGCCCTGAAAAATAATATTTCATAGCGCTTTCCATTAAATATGTTACCAGTGTTAAAATCTCATAGATATTCTTAATATACCTGTTTATCCAATTAACACAAGACACAGTCATTAATATACTGTATTATATTTTGAAGTCATAATTGCAGCTAAGTGGAAAATAATTACTATCTATCATCTTTTATGTTTTACAAAAGCAAAATTAGTTTTCCTTTGTCTCAGAAGTTCTCCAGAACAAATAGTAGTTTTACAGTGGCAACCCTTTCATTTCATAACCCAACTGCCACACATCTCTATAAAACTGTCAAATATCCATCTGGATTCCATTCACAAATCACTGTTTCAATTTTAAATCTAATCCAAGGGCAAATCCTCCTAACTCCATAGTGACCACCTGGTATGAACAACAGTAAAGAATATTGTGTCTCCTCCAAATTCACCTCCACATGAAAACAAGTGAATTCACACATTTGTCAGATCATACCTATAAAACAATACATTGCAACAAATTTATGTCAGCAAACCTATAACAAACACCCACTCTGATATGCATCGTTTATTGGTTTGTTGGTCAGAGAGTACAAAGTTCTTGCCTTCACGCAACTTACATATCACTGGAGAACAAGACAAATAATGGGCAGAAATAATTATCATACAAGGCAGAAAAAGAAAAGTGATTTGAGAGAGAAAAAATTGTTGTAAGATTCAAAGGCAGGAGAGTTCCAGATCATCTAATTGGATAGACTGGCATCATGAAAAGAGCAAAGTGTAAGCTTGGTAGAACTTCATCAAAAGAGGGCTGGGCATTCCTGGCAAAGGAATCCATTATCAAAGACCCAAATGCAGGGAAGCACATGATGTTTTGTAATCAACAAGCAGTCTAGTTTGCTTGAGTCAAGAAAAACCTCTATAGTGGACTTCTGTTGTTTTTGCCACCTGAGTTCCATTTATTCTACTTTTAGAAACAGCCTTGGTTTTCTTGGAAGAGATATCCCTCTACCTTCCATGGTCCATAGGGTCTTGATGTGGACCCAAGGAATATGAGACCTAATACATGCTCCATTGTACACTTAACTGCAATCATTGCTTGAGGAGTGGGCAGGTGACGTAATCCATTATCAGTGTTTTCACAGCAAGTAGAAAAGATGATTGCTATTGTCATCTGGTAATGAACTAGGAAGTTTTGGGCTCCCAGAGTTACTGGCAGTCATCTTGCAATCATTAAGGGACCAATGATGAAGGAGAACCAATAGATGATAGGATGAATCAGAGCCCTCTACCCTAAACTATCTTCAGATGGGTATATCCTGCATGGATAACCCAAGGGCATATCAAGCTCAAGCCTTTATAATTCCCTCATCCATCCACCAAAATGCACTCTTCTTTATAGTCTCCAAGTTTATGAATGGTGTTATATCTACCCAGTTATACGAGTTAGAAAGTTGGGAGTTGGTACCTCCCTTCCTCCTTCCCGGGCCAGCTGGGAGAATTGGACAGGCAGTCCCCTCAAGCAGCTGCGGCTGGCGCCCCCCCCACGCAGGACCCACCGGACCAACTGGGAGAATTGGATCAGAGATCCCCAGGCCGCGGAGAAAGATGACCGGGGTCCCTTCCAAACACGTGGCTTGCCGGTCCGGCTGGGAACGGTGCACACTCCTGGGCCACAGCGGCTGGTGCCCTCCCACCACGCTTGGTGCCCCGGGCTAGCTAGGAGATTCGGACGGGCACTCTCCCGGGCTGCGGCGGCCGGTGACCCTCCCCGCATTCGTTCGGATCCCCGGGCCGGCTGGCACTCTTCCAAGCCGCTTCGGCTGGCGAAGCTCCCCCACGGTGAGAGTTTTCCAAAGTTAAAGGACCCACAGCACCTTTTACTGGTGGGACCCACAGACAAACGAGTGCCATGAGTGCCACGTACTGGGCAGGATAAGAAAAACAGAACCCAGAGATTTCACAGAAAAATCTTTCAACCTGCTGGGTCCAACACCCAGGGAAATCTGACTAAATGCCCAGACGTCAGCAGAAGATAACGGATCACGCTCTCAGAAAATTGAAAATATGGCACAGTCAAAGGAACAAACCAATAGTTCAAATGAGATACAGGAGCTGAGACAACTAATACTGAATATACGAACAGAAATGGAAAACTTCTTCAAAAACGAAATCGATAAATTGAGGGAGGACATGAAGAAGACATGGGCTGAACAAAAAGAAGAAATAGAAAATCTGAAAAAACAAACCAAAGAACTTATGGAAGTGAAGGATAAAGTAGAAAAGATGGAAAAAACAATGGATCCCTACAATGATAGATTTAAAGAGATAGAAGATAGAATTAGTGATTTGGAGGATGGAACATCTGAATTCCAAAAAGAAACAGAAACTATCGGGAAAAGAATGGAAAAATTTGAACAGGGTATCAGGGAACTCAAGGACAATATGAACCGCACAAATATACGTGTTGTGGGTGTCCCAGAAGGAGAAGAGAAGGGAAAAGGAGGAGAAAAACTAATGGAAGAAATTATCACTGAAAATTTCCCAACTATTATGAAAGACCTAAAATTACAGATCCAGGAAGTGCAGCACACCCCAAAGAGAATAGACCCAAATAGGTGTTCTCCAAGACACTTACTAGTTAGAATGTCAGAGGTCAAAGAGAAAGAGAGGATCTTGAAAGCAGCAAGAGAAAAACAATCCATCACATACAAGGGAAACCCAATAAGACTATGTGTAGATTTCTCAGCAGAAACCATGGAAGCTAGAAGACAGTGGGATGATATATTTAAATTACTAAAAGAGAAAAACTGCCAACCAAGACTTCTATATCCAGAAAAATTGTCCTTCAAAAATGAGGGAGAAATTAAAACATTCTCAGGCAAAAAGTCATTGAGAGAATTTGTGACCAAGAGACCAGCTCTGCAAGAAATACTAAAGGGAGCACTAGAGTCAGATACGAAAAGAGAGAAGAGAGAGGTGTGGAGAAGAGTGTAGAAAGAAGGAAAATCAGATATGATGTACATAATACAAAAGACAAAATGGTAGAGGAAAATATTATCCAAACAGTAATAACACTAAATGTCAATGGACTGAATTTCCCAATCAAAAGACATAGACTGGCAGAATGGATTAAAAAAACAGGATCCTTCTATATGCTGTCTACAGGAAACACATCTTAGAACCAAAGATAAACATAGGTTGAAAGTGAAAGGTTGGGAAAAGATATTTCATGCAAATAACAACCAGAAAAGAGCAGGAGTAGCTATACTAATATCCAACAAACTAGACTTCAAATGTAAAACAGTTAAAAGAGACAAAGAAGGACACTATATACTAATAAAAGGAACAATTAAACAAGAAGACATAACAATCATAAATATTTATGCACCGAACCAGAATGCCCCAAAATACGCGAGGCAAACACTGCAAATACTGAAAAGGGAAATAGACACATCTACCATAATAGTTGGAGACTTCAATTCCCCACTCTCATCAATGGACAGAACATCTAGACAGAGGATCAATAAAGAAACAGAGAATTTGAATATTACAATAAATGAGCTAGACTTAACAGACATTTATAGGACATTACATCCCACAACAGCAGGATACACCTTTTTCTCAAGTGCTCATGGATCATTCTCAAAGATAGACCATATGCTGGGTCACAAAGCAAGTCTTAACAAATTTAAAAAGATTGAAATCATACACAACACTTTCTCGGATCATAAAGGAATGAAGTTGGAAATCAATAATAGGTGGAGTGCCAGAAAATTCACAAATACGTGGAGGCTCAACAATACACTCTTAAACAATGAGTGGGTCAAAGAAGAAATTGCAAGAGAAATTAGTAAATACCTCGAGGCAAATGAAAACGAAAACACAACATATCAAAACTTATGGGATGCAGCAAAAGCAGTGCTAAGAGAGAAATTTATTGCCCTAAATGCCTATATCAGAAAAGAAGAAAAGGCAAAAATGCAGGAATTAACTGTCTACTTGGAAGAACTGGAGAAAGAACAGCAAACTAATCCCAAAGTAAGCAAAAGAAAAGAAATAACAAAGATTAGAGCAGAAATAAATGAAATTGAAAACATGAAAACAATAGAGAAAATCAATAAGACCAGAAGTTGGTTCTATGAGAAAATCAACAAGATTGATGGGCCCTTAGCAAGATTGACAAAAAGAAGAAGAGAGCGGATGCAAATAAATAAGATCAGAAATCAAAGAGGAGTCATAACTACTGACCTCACAGAAATATAGGAGGTAATAACAGGATACTATGAACAACTTTACGCTAATAAATACAACAATTTAGAGGAAATGGACGGGTTCCTGGAAAGACATGAACAACCAACTTTGACTCAAGAAGGAATAGATGACCTCAACAAACCAATCACAAGTAAAGAAATTGAATTAGTCATTCAAAAGCTTCCTAAAAAGAAAAGTCCAGGACCAGACGGTTTCACATGTGAATTCTATCAAACATTCCAGAAGCAATTAGTACCAACTCTCCTCAAACTCTTCAAAAAAATCGAAGTGGAGGGAAAACTACCTAATTCATTCTATGAAGCCAACATCACCCTCATACCAAAACCAGGCAAAGATATTACAAAAAAAGAAAACTACAGACCAATCTCTCTAATGAATATAGATGCAAAAATCCTCAATAAAATTCTAGCAAATCGTATCCAACAACACATTAAAAGAATTATACATCATGACCAAGTAGGATTCATCCCAGGTATGCAAGGATGGTTCAACATAAGAAAATCAATTAATGTAACACACCATATCAACAAATCAAAGCATAAAAATCACATGATCATCTCAATTGATGCAGAGAAGGCATTTGACAAGATTCAACATCCTTTCCTGTTGAAAACACTTCAAAAGATAGGAATACAAGGGAACTTCCTTAAAATGATAGAGGGAATATATGAAAAACCCACAGCTAATATCATCCTCAATGGGGTAAAATTGAAAACTTTCCCCCTAAGATCAGGAACAAGACAAGGATGTCCATTATCACCAATATTATTCAACATTGTGTTGGAGGTTCTAGCCAGAGCAATTAGACAAGAAAAAGAAATACAAGGCATCGAAATTGGAAAGGAAGAAGTAAAACTATCACTGTTTGCAGATGATATGATACTATACGTCGAAAACCCAGAAAAATCCACAACAAAACTACTAGAGCTAATAAACGAGTACAGCAAAGCAGCAGGTTACAAGATCAACATTCAAAAATCTGTAGCATTTCTATACACTAGTAATGAACAAGCTGAGGGGGCAATCAAGAAACGAATCCCATTTACAATTGCAACTAAAAGAATAAAATACCTAGGAATAAATTTAACTAAAGAGACAAAAAACCTATATAAAGAAAACTACAAAAAACTGTTAAAAGAAATCACAGAAGACCTAAATAGATGGAAGGGCATACCGTGTTCATGGATTGGAAGACTAAATATAGTTAAGATGTCAATCCTACCTAAATTGATTTACAGATTCAATGCAATACCAATCAAAATCCCAACAACTTATTTTTCAGAAATAGAAAAACCAATAAGCAAATTTATCTGGAAGGGCAGGGTGCCCCGAATTGCTAAAAACATCTTGAGGAAAAAAAACGAAGCTGGAGGTCTCGCGCTGCCTGACTTTAAGGCATCTTATGAAGCCACAGTGGTCAAAACAGCATGGTATTGGCATAAAGATAGATATATCGACCAATGGAATCGAATAGAGTGCTCAGATATAGACCCTCTCATCTATGGACATTTGATCTTTGATAAGGCAGTCAAGCCAACTCACCTGGGACAGAACAGTCTCTTCAATAAATGGTGCCTAGAGAACTGGATATCCATATGCAAAAGAATGAAAGAGGACCCATATCTCACACCCTATACAAAAGTTAACTCAAAATGGATCAAAGATCTAAACATTAGGTCTAAGACCATAAAACAGTTAGAGGAAAATGTAGGGAGATATCTTATGAAACTTACAATTGGAGGTGGTTTTATGGACCTTAAACCTAAAGCAAGAACACTGAAGAAGGAAATAAATAAATGGGAGCTCCTCAAAATTAAACACTTTTGTGCATCAAAGAACTTCATCAAGAAAGTAGAAAGACAGCCTACACAATGGGATACAATATTTGGAAATGACATATCAGATAAAGGTCTAGTATCCAGAATTTATAAAGAGATTGTCCAACTCAACAACAAAAAGACAGCCAACCCAATCACAAAATGGGAAAAAGACTTGAACAGACACCTCTTAGAAGAGGAAATACAAATGGCCAAAAGGCACATGGAGAGATGCTCAATGTCCCTGGCTATTAGAGAAATGCAAATCAAAACCACAATGAGATATGATCTCACACCCACCAGAATGGCCATTATCAACAAAACAGAAAATGACAAGTGCTGGAGAGGATGCGGAGAAAGAGGCACACTTATTCACTGTTGGTGGGAATGTCAAATGGTGCAACCACTGTGAAAGGCAGTTTGGTGGTTCCTCAAAAAGCTGAGTATAGAATTGTCATATGACCCAGCAATACCATTACTAGGTATCTACTCAAAGGACTTAAGGGCAAAGACACAAACAGACATTTGCACACCAATGTTTATAGCAGCGTTATTTACAATTGCAAAGAGATGGAAACAGCCAAAATGTCCATCAACAGACGAGTGGCTAAACAAACTGTGGTATATACATACGATGGAATATTATGCAGCTTTAAGACAGAATAAACTTATGAAGCACGTAATAACATGGATGGACCTAGAGAACATTATGCTGAGTGAGTCTAGCCAAAAACTAAAGGACAAATACTGTATGGTCCCACTGATGTGAACCGACATTCGAGAATAAACTTGGAATATGTCATTGGCAACAGAATCCAGCAGGAGTTAGAAACAGGGTAAGATAATGGGTAATTGGAGCTGAAGGGATACAGACTGTGCAACAGGACTAGATACAAAAACTCAAAAACGAACAGCACAATAATACCTAATTGTAAAGTAATCATGTTAAAACACTGAATGAAGCTGCATCTGAGCTATAGGTTTTTTTTTTTTATCTGTCTGTTTGTTTGTTTGTCTTTTTTTTTCTTTTTCCTTTTCTTTTTTTTACTATTATTATTATTTTTATTTTTTTCTCTATATTAACATTCTCTATCTTTTTCTGTTGTTTTGCTAGTTCTTTTCCTAAATCGATGCAAATGTACTAAGAACTGATGATCATGCATCTATGTGATGATGTTAAGAATTACTGATTGCATATGTAGAATGGAATGATTTCTAAATGTTGGGTTAATTTCTTTTTTTTTCTTTAATTAATAAAAAAAAAAAAAAAGAAAGTTGGGAGTTAGCCACAAAATCTCCTGCCTTACAGGTTCTACATTAGTCTGGGTCACCAGGTCCTGAGGTGCCTACCTCAGTGATGACTTTCTAATTCTCACCCCTTCCTTGATCCCTGAATCCTGTCTTTCCCATGTCTCATCTGGAGGCCACTGAATCTGGAGATTAGGAATTTAAGATCTGCAGGTCAGACATATCAGGATTTATATCCTTACAGTGGTCCTTATTAATTCCAGGATCTAGAGCAAGTTAATTAATATCTATAACCTCAGTTTCCCTACCTCACGCAGTTAGGATTACATGAAATAATAAATGTTTAGAGTTTAGCATAGCACATGCCACAGAGTAAGCAACAATACTTTTGTTCTAATAATCTCTTAATTGATTTCTTTTTTCCCAATATTCTCCCTCACTCTTTCATTCTGCAAATACATTTTCAGAATTCTTTGTGTAAAACACAAATTTTTGTCACTTAACTGCATAAAACTTTTGATTTACTTTTTACCCCTAATTTGTACCTTCAGACATTAAAACCACAGTACATTGGTAAATTGTGAAATTAGTCAGTCCTGCCACCACATTTTTTTATTTGAAGAAAAGAGATAATAGAGTATAGTACATGTGATTGATTAGGACAGTTTCCTGGAATACTTTTTCGGTTTGAAATGTGTGTGTGAGCAGGAGTGTGGTGTGGTGTGCGTGTGTGTGTGTGTACGGGACCACGGTGTTAAATATCTTTCTTACTCTGGGTCATGGTAAAAAAAATTGGACTCCATTGGCCTGTGGAATAAATCCAACTAACCTCTCCAGCCTCATTCCAAACTGGTCATTTAACACAAAGTCTGTCCTCCAAATGCACTGGACTTCTTGCGATTCTTCAAAAGGTGTATTTTTTACATTTTCATGTTTTATTTTATTGTCTTTATTTACTTGGAGTGAGGTATAATTTGTATAAAATAAAGTGAACCCATCTTAAGTGAAAAATTTGATAATTTTAAAAAATACATACAGTCATCTAACTTCCACCACAGTCAATATCTGGAATATTTCCATCACCCCAAAGTGTTTAGTTGTGCCCATTTATAGTGATTTACTCCCCAACCTCTGGCTCCAGTCATCTGCTGATCTGCATTCTGTTACTATAGATTGCCTTTACCTGTCCTAGAATTTTATATGAATGGAATCATACAACATGGCTCTTTGTGTCTGGCTTCTTTCACTCAAAATTATGTTTTTTTGTTTCATTTTTAAATCATTTTATTCACACATCTTACAACCCAGCCTAAGTGTATAGCATGCCACATAGAGTATGGTGGCAAAGGATAATGCTTTTGAGATTCATTCATGCTGTTGTGTGTAGGAGTAGTTTCCTTTTATCATTCAAAAATATTCCATTGCATGCATATTCCACAATTTGTTAATCCACTTGCCTGTTGATGGGTATTTGGTTTATTTTCCAGTTTTTGGTTATTAAAAATAAAGCTTCTGTGAAAATCTGTATACAAATTTTGTTGTGGATATACAGTTTCATTTCTTTTGGGAAATTATGTGGAGTGGTATAGCTGAGTTTTATGAGATGTCTATGGTTAAAAAGAAATTGCCAAACTGTTTTCCAAAGTGGCTGTACCATTTTACCTACCCACCAGCAGTGTAAGCGGGTTCCCGTTGCTTCACTTCCTTTCCAACCAGAACTTGTCATCTCTTTAAAATGGATTAAAGATTAAAGATTAAGTGTCTTTAATCCAAGCCTTTCAAGTGGATATATGGTATATCTCATTGTGGTTTTAAGTTGCTTCTTTCTCCTATCTAAGGATATCAAGCATGTTTGCATGTATTATTGGCCATTCTTATACCTTCTTACTTGAAATATCTGTTCAAATATTTTGCCTATTTTTATTGGGTTGTTCGTCATTCTACATTCTTCAAAAGGGAAAACATATGCTTTCCTTTGTTCTATGTGATTCCCTATGCATTGAAGGCCTTCCTTTATGAAAACGCTAATATACCTTCCAAAGCTTGTCACAAAGGTGCCTTTCTCTGTGTAATCCTTTCCCCACATCCCCATTCACTCCTTTCTCTGTGCTCACACGGTGCTTGTTTATGACAGAACTTTCCATATCACATCATAATTCAGTGATGCGTATCTCTATTCCTCCCTAATTTCTCAGTTCCCTGAGGGCACAGGATGGGTCTTTTCTTCTTTGAATCTGCCTAGGTCTTAATATAATACCTAGACATCTAACTACTCAGGCTCACATAAGCATGATTTAGACACATAAGAAAAGAATACAAAGCTATTGAGACTAAAGACATGGAGAGCTGAGGGTGGGTTTACAACACTGACAGTTTACAGGGAGTCAATTAGCCATTCATTCATTTAACAAATATTTACTGAGACAACACTATGTACTAGGCATCTTAGATGAAGAGACAGGCAATTCCCATTGGAGAAGGAACCTGTTACATTGCTAAAAATATACACTGTTAATCTTCCTCCCAGCCTTCCCCAACGTTACCTGCAGTCGTCTCCCAGGGTGACTGTGCATTGGGGGAAAAAATGATCAGACATTTTGCAGTTTATTAGACTAACTCTGAGCTGACATTAATTCCAGGAGACACAAAACATCACTGTAGTCCATCAGTCAGACTAGGGGCAAGGCCAGGTAATCAACAGAGTTTTAGTTCAGATCCTTCTCACAGTGGGTCCCTGAGCCCATTCTGTGGTTATATCCCCAGTTACAAAATGCATAATTGGTATAGACGTGTTCAGCATCTGGCTGAATCCCCGCATTGATTCCTTGATATATGGAATGAGGGCTATTATGGTAGGAAAAGACAAGTAGAAGCCCCTAGAACTGCCTAGCAAAATAGTAAAAAGTATTACTGGATTCCTGGAAGGACTGCAGAGGTTAGAACTACCATCAAGGTTTTGAAGGACTGCATCCCCATTCAACTCTCCTATTTGGCTACTGATCTAGCAAATGCCTTTTTCTCAATATCTCTTAGTAAAGACCAACAGAAACAGTTTGCTTTTAGTTGACAAGTCCAGCAACCTACACTGTTCTACCTCAGGGGTATATGGAGCCACCAGTCTTATGTCATAATCAACTCCTCATGGACTTTGATTGCCTTTCCCTTCCGTAAGCCATCACACTGGTCTATCATATTGACGGCATTATGCTGATCAGACCTAGTGAACAAGAAGTATCAGCTACTCTAGACTTATTGGTGAGACATTTGCATGTCAGAGGATAGGAGAGAAATCCAACAAAAATTCAGGCACTTCCCACCTCGGTGAAATTTCCAGGTGTCCAGTGCTGTAGGGCCTGTTGAAATATCCCTTCTAAGGTCAATAATGAACTATTGTATCCGGCCCTCCTTGAACCAAAAAGGAGGCACAAGACCTAATCAGCCTCTGGATTTGGGAGGCAGCATATGCCCCATTTGGACGTATTATTCCAGCCTATCTCCTGAGTGCTGCTTGTGAGTGGGGACTGGAAGAGCAATGAGGGAAGTCTTATCAAGTTTCAGGAGACCTTAAATTGAGAACTGAGAATTTCAGCAGTCAAAAAGAAGAATTTCTTTCTCTCCTTCAGCCGTCCAGCTTCCTCTGGGGAATTCACTGTAAGCTTCATTGGAATTTGGACTTACCAATCCCCACAGACACGTGAGCCAAGTCTTAGAATGTCTCATTATATATCCATATCTATATCTATATCTATACTTACATCCATACCTATTTTTCACCTCTCTGTATCCTATTGGTTCTGTTCTTTAGAGAACTCTGACTTATTTAGATTTTGTGACTGTTTAGAGAAACAGAATTTTTTCCATTTACAAACAGCTTAATTGAGATATAATTTAAAAAATCATACAGTTCATCCATTTAAAGTGTATAATTCAATGATTTTCGTATATTCACATATATGTAAAACAATCACCATGGTCAATTTTAAAATATTTTCATCACCTCAAAAAGAAAGCCTGTGCCTGAGAGAAACAGACTCTTAAGGGTGAGATTTCTGAGTTGGTTCTTGAGTTCCTGGAATTGGTTCTCTATTCTTATTAGATTAAAGGCCACTAATAACTCTATTTCTAATAATCAAAAAGGCACTGATAGTCCATACTGAGAACTGGCAACACACAGACACAAAATATCACCACAGGTTATTGCTACATATATGCTTTAAGAGGCAAGGCTATGGATGACAGTGTATCTGATAATTAAGCAAAATTTTGTGGAGTTAAAAAGTATAATGATGTTGGCTGGTTGTTCCTAAATATACAAGATACAATTGTTAAAGAAAGGGATAGCTCAGGGCTTCAAATTCTTAGCTCAAGCATTGCATGAAGAATGTGAACATTTCCAAAGCTTTCCTGGAAGAAACTGTTATTTTGTGGAGCCACAGACTTGATATTTCTGAAAACCAGACCCAGAGTGCCATCGTGCCAGTGGCTGAATTACAATGTAAATAAAATTCCCAACTTTGTAGGTGTTTGCTGTTAAAATGAGGGAATTGATTGGGGAAGAATGGAATCCTGAAAATTGGAATGGGGACATATGAGCTAATAATGATGATGGTGGGGACATTGAAAGCTGAGATTCTGCTGATGCTTCTTTGCCAGATAAACATGCAATGGTCTGTCCTGAGGAATCAACCTCCTGACCTCCAGTCTGCCCTGAGGAATTATCTATCCCACCTCCACCTCAAGAATTTAAATTGTGAAAAATCTGCCACTTTCTCCCAATGAGAAAACAGCCCTTACACCTCTGCCTAAAGACATTAATCCTGTTTCACAGGAAGAAACTGTCATAAAATGTCTTGAAGCAGTTCACTTGTAAGATATTTCTAATTCCTCTCATGGCCCATCCTCACCATCCTTCTTTTCTTCCAGATCTGTAACTAGACTGCATTCCCAACTGAATTCCCAACAGGCCCCAAGAGGTAAGGTACACAGTGTGACCCAGGAAGAAGTGTGCTACAGCCTAATAGAATTCAATGATTTTTCCACATTATATAGACCTAAATCAAGGAACTATGAATTGGAATGGATATTAAAGCTATGTGATAATGATGGAAGGAATGTAAAGTTGAATCACACTGAATTAATTGATATAAGCCCACTAAGTTGAGATTCTGGATTTAGTATCTCATCTCAAGGTGTTATTAAGATCTCTTAATGGTTTGGATGAGTGGTTGACACATGGGCCAAAAGATGGCCTATGTTATCTGAAGTTGAAATGCCAGAACTGCTCTAGTACAATGTAGATAAGGGAATCCAAAAATATGGAGAGTTTGGAATGTTAGAGTGGATTTATTGTGTTAGATTTGCTCATGGACCAGAGAAATGTCCAGAGGAGACAGCTTTCTCCAGGACTATGAAGGATAAATTTGTTAAAGCAGCTCCATCATCCTTAAGGAGCTCAGTAGTTGCTCCTCTTTGCTGGTCAGTGAGAACTAGTGCTACTGAACTTGAGTCCTTAAACACAATGGGAACTATTGGATTCCAGATTGGCAGGCTCCAAGTGGCAACACTGAATTGCCAAAGGCAGGGTGGGAGTAGCTACAATAACGGACAGCAGAGTCAAAGCAGTAGTCAGAATAATCTGATTTGCAGAGCCCTAAGGCATTGGCTACTTGCTCATGGGGTACCTAGAAGTGAAGTCAATGAACAGTCTACTAAATTCTTCTTTGATCTGTATTAACAGAAGTGTTCTAGATCAAGTGGACAAAAGTTTAACCGAAATCACACACAGGAATTATGGCCCCTCATTCAATTCTCAGACTTGAGAATTTATAGGCCATTGTATAAAGGGAAGGCTGGGTTCCTTTGGGAAAGGGCCCTGCTACACTGCCCAAAATTTATACTGTTAATCTTATCCTGAGCCTTCTCCAAATGGACTTATGGTCTTTTATAAAGTTTACTGCATACTGGGGAAAAGGAAATTACCAGAAATTTCAGGGAATATTAGACAACATTTTAGAAGTGAAATCAATCCCAAGATACCCAAAATGTCAGTGGGATCCACCAGTCAGAGTAGAGGTTTATGGGGATCAGACAGTCAATGGAATTTTATCTCACTTCCATCTCACAGTGGGTCCCATGAGTCCCTGAACTCATTCTAAAGTTATTTCTCCAGTTCCAGAATGCATAATTGGAATAGGCATACTCAGCAACTGGCAGAATCCCCAAGTTGGTTCCCTGAGTCATGGAGTGAGGACAATTATAGTAGGAAAGTCCAAGTAGAAGCCACTAGAACTGCCACTAGCAAGTAAAATCATAAATCAAAAGCAAAACTGCATTCTTGGAAGGAGAGTGGAGGTTAGTGCCGTCACTAAAAACTGGAAGGATGCAGGGGTGGTGATTCCCACCACATCCCTGAAACATAGCCCAATGTCTTACACGTAATGAGTACTCAAGAAATGTTAGCTTCTGATGCTACAATTGTTATTCACTATTTTATTGTTATTATTATTATTATTACTTCAGACTATGAGATAACATGGCATAATAGTTAATATGGTTTTGAAATTAGGCAGAATTGGATCTGGCTCCTGACCAAATTTGTTTTCTTGGACATATCACTTACCCTCTATGGCTTCCTTCATTCACCTATAAAATGTAAGTAATAATAGTGCCTGCTGTAGAATGTCAGGTGAACATTGAATGAGTGAGGTAAAGTGTATAATCTTTTGGCATACCTGCACATAGTAAGTTCTCAATAATTCTAAGCTACTAATGACATTTTCGAGAGTAGACTCTGATATTGGAGAAGTTTGAAGGCTTTCGACTGCAAAAGTTTGGGAGGAGCCCCCAGGGCATAGCATCTCGCTTATATTTTAACACCTCAGCCAGAGAGTTCAACATTTCTTCCCCTGTGCTCTGTGACATGTACAAGTTTGAACTGGTCACCTTGGCAACTTGAAAGAATACTTCATGCAATCTCTCCAGGAATGTTTTTTACTCTTACTGTATATCCATAGTATTGTCAGGTCAGTAATTACTCCAACTGACAAAGATAATCACATGTTAACAGATAAGGCCTCTAGGGCTCATAAATTATTATTTTACTCCTTCCTCAGCAAGTATCTCAGGGATCCCGGGGATTTGGGTTGCTGTTGGTCTCAGGGGTTTTCCGTAGGTTGGTTCTCTCACTGCTAATGCTCCTGGCATGCTCCATTTTTCCAGCTCCACAAGTTGCAATCAACTCGTGCTGGCAGTTGTCATCTTTTAATATTTGTTGCTCTCTTTCTGCCTAGCACTTGTGGCTCCATCTTGCCATGAAGCTGTTTCTGTTATTGTCATTACTAACTAAATAGCCCTTGGACACTAGCTGGGAAACAGTGCCATAAATTGCTTAGTGTTATCCTATTTCCTGCAAACAAAAATCTCAGCAGCTCCAGGCCCATTTGTACTTTATTATTTATACGGCCAGGCCATTTATTGCAGTATACTGCCTCTCCCTGGGTTGGAGTAGGCAAATTATTCCATTTTCTATTGTAAATGGTGTAACTCCTGATTCAGCAGCCTCAACAGGAGGTGTACTTGGGATGGAAGTGGCTGCACGTTTGTTGCTGAGAGCAGGAAATCATTATCTGTGTCCTATTCTTCGCTGGCCCTTAAAAGAAAGTGGGATTGAGGAGATGGATTTTCATATCTCTTTAGCCATTGGGTCAGGTTATTCGTGCCTAGAGAAACATGAAGAGAGACAGTTTGGACAGCACAGATTTGTTGTAGTGGTCTATTGGTTCCACTTAGTGAAGGCCTATTAATTGCATAACAGGCATCTGTATCTGTGTCTTTCAAATAACATTTCTAACCACCTGGGGAACTGCTAAGAAGGCACAGGGATTTATAAAGAATGGGTGCAATTAGGCAATTACGATCAAGGGTGGAGAAAGGTTTGAAAGGGGAGAGGGAAAGATGCTCCTAATTCAATGCTGTAGGAAGTTTTATAGGAAAACAATGTTTAGTTATGTGTCTTTTTTATAATTTGCAACACATGTAACATAGAGGCTAAGAGAAGCACATTTGTCAGCTCTAAAGTGCAGGGAGCAAGTGTGTTGTGAAAAGGTAAAATGAGAGTTGGTGGCTTCTGTTTGAATTCTGAAAAGAATTTTGTTCATTTTGAGAAGGACTTGCTACAATTATATTTTCTTTCCCCTTTATTATTTCCCAATGAATTTCCATTTAAATGAGATGTGGGCATTAGTAACTACTCAAGGTTTTCACCTTTCCTCGTACCTTGTGCCCACTGAAGGACCACGACCTTCTCGTCTCAACTCAAACTGTGTAGCTCTGAGAAGGAGGAAACATCCTTCGCCTCCTGCAAGGGGAACTGATGATTGGTAGGCATTTCCAGGCAGTGCCATTGTTCTGGCATTTATTGTTGCAGTGGCGTCTCTCTTATCAGACTGTAATTTGCTAGAGAACAAGGGAATTTTTAAAAATATAGTGTTTTGGTCATCTCAGCTTAGGAGAAAGGGAAGTAAGTACCTTGAAAATACTTTGGTTTATAATGTATTCTTTTGAGAGGAGGAAACAAAGAGCAATAGATCCTTTCTCTCTTGATACAAGGTTTAGTACACTTTGCTTTATTAAGAAAGATAATGCGTCCAATAAGAAATGCCCTTACCTCTAAAGCAGTCTCAGGTGGAAGGAATAAACCAGTTACAGGTGAGCTCCTTTCTGATGTGCCGCCTTGGGGAGGTGGATCAGTGAGGATCAGGCACTCTCTTCTGATGGCAGAGACACTGGGAAATCATTGGGAGATTACTGAAGACTGATCTCTGATGTAGCATATGCTTCGCTCCCTTGAATGTGGCTCTGAATACCCACTCAACTCCTTGGCTTTTGGATAGGAGCCCAGCAGTAGATGAGCTACAGTCCAAGAAACATGACTGATGTGCCCACTGCCAGCCATATTCATCCCAGAGAAAGACACCTGGACAGTGAAATTATCTTGCCTTGGGCCTATAGGTGGATGATTCAGGGATAAGTGGTTATCTCTGCTTTGATCTTGGCCCACCTTAAACCCAATAAAAGGGCCTCTGCTTTAAAAGTCTAAATATTCTTAAGAAGTAACTAATTCCACTTTCTCACTTGAGAGAGTTGAGCAGGGTCTGGGGGGGGGAAGGTTGTATAATGAGCTACTTCTACTGCTGAAATAAGCCTTCTTTTGGGTCCAGAACCACATCTAGGAGTTAAATTGTGGTGATAAGTCCCAGGGAAGACAAAGCCATGCTGCCTGAAGCTTCATCGAAGCAATTATGAACAGCAAAATCCTGTGATATTCAAGACAGCAGAACTAGTGCATAAAACTTAGAATCCAGACTGGAATTGAGTTTTGTAAATGGTATCACACCAAAATACTTCCAGTGTCTCCTTTAGCACCTAACCAGATCTTGAGTGAACCTAATGCACTATCAACCAGAGATCTTCTCTCTTGTTCTACCAGGTAATTTGGGATCTTCCATAACAGTCACATACGATTTTTTTTATTCCTCCATCACCAAGTCCAGTGTCTGATACCTGGCAATTCAAAAATACTTCAAAAATAAATGCAATGGGCTTCTTTTAAGAGACTAAAAATTCAACAGTTTAGTTTATTTTCCTCTATATTGACCTTGTTATGAAGGAATGATGCTATTGTTAATTAGAAAAAAACAATATGTTCTGCTCTTTACCTACTGCAGAAATGATCGAATTGTCACCTTTAAGGAATAATCCTTTAAAGGTAGGTCTGCTCTCTTCATAAATAAGTGGAGAATCATATCTAAATCATATGAAGACATTGATTGAACAAACGTACTTTATGGGTACTAAAGAAGTATATTGGATGCATGATTTAAACCAATGTTGTAAGATATAAATGACTAGGTTTTGGTTTTTTGTTTTTTTTGCTTGTTTGTTTGCATGGGCAGGCACCAGGAATAGAACCCAGGTCTCTGGCATGGCAGGTGAGAATTCTGCCTGCCGAGCCGTGGCTCTTCCTAAGCGACTAGATTTAACTTCTTGTCACTAGCACACATTACTGATGAGACAATTAACGTATTTTGCCTGACTGTTCTTAACACATGATAAAGAGAACATTGTCTTCTACCATCCCTACAAAACCTGAGATACTCAGTCATGGATTAGAAGGGGCTACCTCCAAGTAGCTAAAGGCCAGGGGAAAAGGAAGTAATTAATGCTATTTAAATATAAAATAGTGTCAGAAAAATCTTTAGCAAAGAAAAGATAAAAGATAAAACCAAACTGTGTGATGAAAAATATTGGGAAAAATACTTCCAAACCTTCCATAAAGAATCGTGTTATTCACTGTCACCAACTATATTAGGAAATGCAAAGCCTATAACAGCTGAATCATTATCATAAGGAAGGGCTTGTCACCTTTACATGGCATAGAACAAATAGAAAATAATAACAATAACAGCAATAGTAAGATATCTAGCAGCACACAGGTAAAAATTTACTGCAGACACAGATAAACTGCAGTGTTTCAGGTCACCCTTGTCTTCTCTAGAAGAGCAGTTGACAAGATTTTCCTGCAAAGGGCCAGTTAGTAAATATATTGGTTTTTTCCTAAATAGGTCTCTGTCTCAACAACTAAATTCTGAGTGCAAAACTAGCTAGAGACTATGTAAATGAATGGTTATCACTGTGTTCAATAAAACTGTTTCCAGAAAAAAGAGAAGCAATATGTAGGACTTGCTCAACAGTCCTTGCCCTAGAAAAATGATATGGGAAGTGAGTGAGGAGACTCTGGGCCTTACCACCGCCAATTGCATGTGTGTACACATGCACACACGCCCACACACACGCACACACCCACATGCACACACACATGCACACACACACACATGCACACATGCATGCACACACAGTTAAACCTAGGAATCACTAATTTTATCTATTTTGGATTTCTATTGGAAATTTTGTTTCTAATTCTGAAAAAACAAGAAAATACAACTTTGAATACCAGTTCAATAAATATTGATGCTAGAAATGCACATTTCTTTATTAAAATAAAGGTACCACTTAATTAAATTCTACTACTTTCTTCAGAATTTAAAACTAGATTTAAGATAGAACAAGATTTGAAGAAATACTAACACCTAGGCAGTAGAATAAATATTCTACTCACTGAAATTAAAATATCTATCCTTCTTTTGCTAAACCTAGATCCTTCTTTTCCATTTCAGAGGAAAACTCTGTTTGTCCCCTTATTTGTAGTGCATACAAATATTTTTAAATTATATGGCCCTTGGCAATGTTCATGAGTTCTAAATAAGTTACTTTTATAACTTTAGCATGAAACCAAGTTTCAGGGCTTTTATTTACTTTATTAATAAATTGATAAATTTAGAAACAAACTTCATGGGATAACTGGATGCATGAGAAATTTTCTGGGAATTTAGTAGGAGCAGGGTAGACAGATGGTGCTTTAACTAATTAGCAACTACCATTCATGAAAGAGATTCTTCACTAATCCGAGTGAAAGCCTCAAGCAGGCTTTTCATTCTATCTTACCTTGCTAGTAATTTTCAAACTTCAGCTACACAAGACTGAATTACGGATGTTAATTGAAAATAGAGGATCGAAAGATTCTCATTCTGAAGGTCTGAGGCATTTTTAACAAATATCCCAAGTTAGAGTGTCACACTTTGAGAAGCTCCGCTGTAGCGTGAACTAATGACATAAACTTCATTGATTTACAACAACAGGATCTTGCCCCTCTGAAGGGTGGAGGAATCAGGATAGCGGTGTATTTCTTAGATGTGCTCTCTCTATTATGGTTTTCTCAATGCCATGTGTTTGCCCCAAGGGTCTGAAAGCATTTTAGCTTCTTTGTTGTTCCATTCCCTCATGTTCGCTGATGTCTGTTCCTAAAGGAATGCATATAAAGGGTACAGGAGCACAACTACACACAGATATTGTCTATATTTTAAAGCAGTACTTGCTTTCAGACCTTGCTCAGTTGTCTCTGGGGAGTTGAGTTCACATTCAGTTCCAAAAGCACAAACCCTCAGTAGATACGAGTGTTGCAGCCAGCCAAGTGGAAATCATTGTACAAGGACATATTTTTACCAAGTTCCAGATTTCATTCAAAAGGCATAAAAAGTTTCCCGTACTTTGCTTTCATGGAGCAGTAGCTGCTGTAACTTCTACCAAGAGAATAAGAATCACAGGAAATAAAAGGATTGACCTCTGATTTTTAAATGGGGGAAAGGAGGAACACAAGAGAAAAGGGACAATATCTGTTTAACGTGTCATGGGCAAGCATGGTAAAAATCTGTAAACATTTGGAGTATAAAATAAACTTACTCAGGAGATTTAGTTGAGTTCAGGGTGCTAGGATAAAGAAATGGGTCCTGATTTCTGTGTGATTTTCTGTCAAAGTTAGAGTTGCTGATTATATAGTTTCAGTCACTTTTGAATTTTTTTTCTGTCTTTTGGCACATGCAAGTAAAGCTCTTAACTAATCCAGGACTGCTGATGTGAATGCAGTGAGAGTATATTTACAATTAGGCCTAACATTCCCAAAGGTAAATCCAGTTTTAAAAAATCTTTAGGAAACCTACCTCTGCAAAAACTCTCTTCTCCCCTACCCCAAGGGTGTCAACATGGGATAGATGAATCAAATAATAAATGTGCTGAGTAGCACAAATATTTGTGAGTTCCTTGCAGCTTTTGCAATTTCTGCTACCTTTTGAAAGCTTACAAGTTCTGTGCCTCCCTTTCAGTAAGCCCTGTTAGCCAAGAAACCCAGTCAAACACAGACATTTACTGACTTGGAAGATAATTCACAACTCCAGAGGAAAACAATGCTACTTATCCAAGCCCGTTCCCAGGCCACATGCCACACCAGAGCTCATGTTGCAATATCAGCTCCAAATATCACTTGTCTCTTTCATTGCGGTTTCCTCCCCAAGATTCATTTCTTCAGAAAAGTCAGTTCTGCACCTTACTTCTTTATTTCTGAGAGCTATATCCTTCTAACATGCTATGATATGTTTTCCTTGTTATTTTACCACATTATGCCCTGTCGATAAAAATTGACAGCACCCCTGGAAAAACACAGGTTAAAAGTGGTCTTCAGAGTCATCAGGGGCTTGACTGAGGATGTTCCTAGGCCACAGGAGATCCCTAAGTGTGAGCTACAGTACAACACCATTCACACTACCTTGTAGAAATGAAACATCTCAAGGCCCACCCCAAACCTACAGAATCAGAAAGTTCATTTTAGCAAGATCCCAAAGTGATTCACATCCACATTAAAGTTTGAGAAATAGAAGTTGTTACAAGGGCAAGCAGTGAGGGTGGAGTCAAAAGGAATCAGAATCACCAGGGAGATGTTTTATGCTCCCATCTGGCTCCACACCGTTCTTTAGGATTGTGTCTGCCACGTCTTAAGACACTGGCCTGTATGGATTGGGTGGAAGAGCTACTAGAGATATTGGCCCTGTGTTTTTCCCTAGTGGGAAGAATAGTAAGGTATCATTTAGCACTCTGTCCAGGGCTGGCCAAACAAATGGTCAAATTCTACAGAGAACTGTATTTCTGGTGTGGAAGGTAGTGCCTTTCTTTTAATAGCTGCTCCATAATAAATTGCAAATGAAATTCCAGGAACACCAAAAGCATTGATGAAAGGTGGAAAGATGTCCTCAACTTGAAAAAAACTTCTTCAGCATAGTCGACATGAGATTACCTTCCCTAGTAACTTCATTGCAACTGATCAAATAAAAAATAATATTTTATGGAATGTATAGCCTGTTCCAAATCTAAATCCGAACAAAAGCATAGTCAAGTTTGGTTAAACTAATACCCAGAACTACTCACTGACATCATAGAGTACATGTTCTAAACTTTTGAGGGCTTGTTTAAACTTAATTATATGGTATGCATGTGGTGGGCACCCAATAAATGCTGCTGACAGACTGACAAGATTCACTCACCACTGGCTTGAGTTTTCCTGACTCAGTTTAAAATCAAAGGAAAAGAATTCATGGTCTTCACTATCCATTCTAAAGCTGGACAGCCTTTCACCAAAGCAAAGAACGAGGACGAATTGCTTCTTTGTCTCTGCATTGCATATTGCTTATTACTGGCATGACTTTCCAGGACCCAAGAAGCACAAATAGTGATCTCTGAAGCTGCTTTAACCTTTTCAAACTCTAACAACTTGATTGTCTGCCTCATTACACAATCCAGACCTTCTCAGGGATGACAGCCTGAAATGGAGGATTCTGCAGGTATCCTCATTAGCACTTTTCCTCACCATATCCTCACACAGCAAATGTCCCGGGAGGGCAGGCAAAACTTCAGTAACCATCTCTCAGTATTTTAGTCCTTCAAGTCCCTGGGCACATTTCCTAACCATTAAATCATGTGCGTACCTTTTAAAACCATAAGCTTAATGAGCTTTGCCCACCCCAGCTGGTCAGGGGACAAAGCCCTTCACTAGAAAATCCCTCCCATTGTGGTTTTCCCATCACCAAGCAGGAGCGTCAATGAAAACTCAAAAGCTCACAAATCCAGTGAGGTATGTAAAAATGAAAACCATTTGAAAAAGGTTGGAAAGGTATCCTGAGGTTACAATTACTATCATTTTTGGTACGTGACACAAAGGCCTGGCTGATCTGGGGCTCACAGCCTCCCCTGACCACCTTTGGACCCCCCACTGCGACACAAGCATTCCATCTGGCTCTGCCCCGTGGCTCCAGCAGACCGCACCGTCGCCTGCCACATTTGGGTCCTTCATTCTACTCGGTAAATGTCCACTCATCTGTGATGCCCTTGCTCAAATAACTTCTATATTAATGCTACTTGCACCACAAGTCATTTTCTATCCTATGAACAAACTTCGTATAATGATCTTTAGTGCACAGCTCGTGCATGGTGACGATTTACACGTGCCTCATCCTAGAAGGTGTGCAGACATGGGGTCTTAGCCAGCAGGACGTGTTCAGTGCCCGGAGAAGTACTTGACTCTGAACAAACAAGAAAACTAAAAACAATCAGGCACTTGTGTCCCAAATCAGAGGCATTTTAAGGAATATTTAAGATGTGCGTCCAAATTTCAAAAACCTTGGATTGAAAACGTAAAGGTAAAAATATTTACCCTATGAAATGCATAACACAAACAGATGAAATATATTTGAAGTACCAGCGAGTCCGTCTTCTTTGAGAAATTTTGAAAAAGAGAAATAAACTACAGAAATTCCTTTTACTCCTCAGGATTTCATTAATTCTGTTTATCTTAACTAGAAGCAATAATTCCATTAATGATGAATGATTGAAAGGCATCTCAATCTTTACACGGGCCAATTTCATAATATGGTTCAACAACCACATCATTTTGCTGAAAAAGCTCCTTAAATACTAATATGAGAGTATCTGAAAGCAATCCAAAAGTGACACACTCTTATTATTTTTTAATTTAAAAATGCAACCACAAGTAAAGGCAGAATAGAAAGAAAATTCAGATCTAGAGAAACACCTTGAAGATATAAATGTCAGTCCATAAGCACATCCATTCTGCTATTTTAATTCCAAACATTTTCTTGAGGAAAACGTGTACCATGTTACCTAACCACAAATTCTGAGTAGTGAGACTATTCTCCACATGGTCACCACACGCATGCAAGGGAATATTTTCCATCCAAGAAATATATAGGGGGCCCTTTGCCAACCGGGGATAAAGAAAGATGGAAGGAAATTTTACTCCCACTTATGTGCTTCAAAGTTTAATTAAACAGCACAGGATAAGGAAAATAAATCCAAGACTTTCTTTTTTTAGGAAAGAAAATGCAATTCTAGAAAACTTGAAAATGCGTCTGGCGAAAAGAGGATAGATAAAAGTGCTTAAACACAAGATGCTGAAGTTTTCCAAGTGTGCTCATTCATTTCCGGTTATATATATATATATATAACCATTTTCCTCACACATGAGGTTATCATAATCTCCGGAGCTGTCGACTGTGGTTGTTGAGAGCTTAGGCTGTATATTTCAGCTCTCCCACTCAGTAAATTTAGACAGGTTGCCTCACCTCTCCAAGGCTCAATTTCTTCATCTGTAAGACAGAGATGATACCAAAAATACCCTACATACTTAATTTGAAGAAAAATTTCACATTTTGACATTCCTGAAATCAGAACGTGTCTTGCAATTGCTATTGGCCTGAACTGAAGTTGAATCCTGCAGAAGGGATTTGCGTGTGCTGCCAGGAGAATGTTTACCATGCCTCACTCAGTGCCATGCAAGTGTTCTTCAATTACCCACTTATTGGATTGATTTATTTTTCATTTACTGTTACCCTGAGGCTATAGGTAGCTCTCTGCTGTTCCAGATTTATTATGAGGCTTTCCTATTTTAGGTGATTTCCTTCCTTTGCTGTCTATAAAGTAGCAGTGCCTCTCACAACTGAAGATATCTTAGACGTGTTGAACTATCTCCAGAGATGGACAGGAAGATCAATGGAGATGAAAGCATGGAAAGAGTCTATGGCAGTGCGTGGCACACAATAGGCCCTCAGCAATGGTTAACTATCATTTCTGTCCATATGTCCAACATCTAATTGTCACTAAACAGGTCAACATGTTAATGACTTAATTATCTTAATCTCCATAGAAAATGAAAGCTTCAAGGTAAACAGGGAAGCCATTTGAAATAGCCCCACTAAAGTGTTGTCTCTTTGAGATGTTGGGGTGACCATGGCCTGGGGCTCACTGGGGCCTCAAAGGAGCAATACTTGTGACTCAGCCTGTTTTTTGGAAATGATCTTGCCAAATGCTTCAAAGCCCTCTTCTGGTTAAGACTAGCTTCACAGAAAGTGTTCCTGTTTTTTTGTTAATGGAAAGAGTGATTTCATCTCGCAAAGTTCCTTCTTATCATGCTCAGAAAGGAAACCCCAGAGTCCTGCAGATGCTGCCACAGCAGGGTAGGCGGGCTGGTAGAGACGTAATTCTAGGACCACGAAGACTTGCTGGAAGGCCGTGCTACTTTGCTAATTCACTAAAGCATAATTACACTGCAAAAAGTTTGGTTCCTTTTTTATTCCCCTCACTGACTTATATAAAGTTCTTACAATTTAAATGGCTTAAATGTGAGTTGTTCGCGTTTCTTTTCAACAGCAGTATGCCCAGGTTTACTGAAAGAGCCCTTGCCTTGAGCTTTAGACTGGACAGGGAGCCGGTCAAAGTATGTGCAATGTACAGCCAGTGAAAATATTTTCTCTCCCTTTCTTGGGTCCAAACGCTTTTCCTCTACTGCCCAAGTATACAGGAAACAGACAAATGATAGCAGATTGTGTGTCCCTTTCAGAGATGCAACATTGCACAACTCCAGGGGCCACTCTTCACACCACAGTCAGTGTGAGGGGTGCCTCACTGGAGCTGTGCAAGGCTCAATCTGTGCAGCCATAAGTGGTAAACCTGGTCCCTGCAATTGGATTCAAAGTAAAGGGCTCGTGAACACTTTGTAACCAAAAATGCATTTTGATTATTTGATAGTGTCATGAGAAATAAAATACCATACCTTAAAAACAAGTACCTAAACAAATAAATAACTTGCAACTGCAGAAACTTAGCTTTAAAAATTGTTTTTATCGAACTCTATTACTTATCTACACTACAAATAATCAAATGAACAAAATATATGAGGCTTCCAGTACCTAAATATAAACCAGTTTTGTTGTTTGTTTATATGCATTAATCATATGTTGACTTAAGTGGCACAAAAAAAACCCTAGAGAATTCATTGGGCCTGCAGTCTGTCTTCCTGAGTCCATCCCTTTTCAAAAATCTCCACAAGACTTCACCTTCCAGGTCACCAGTTCAAAGAAGTCACTCTTAAGGTCACAATTGCTTCCTTGTTAATAGCAAAACCTATCCTTTCTACAGCTAAAGGCATTTTCCTGAAGGTCAATTCTCGAGGGAGATAAAAAAAAAACATTCTTCTTTTAGTATAAAACAGTTCACACTCCAAAATTTTAATCCTCCTTCAAGAAATCTGATATTACGAAATAACTCCTGCCACAAATAGTGGTAGTATTTTTTCCATAATCCTCAAATTAGATGTAGCCTTTTCAGAGGTACAATATACTTGGACACAGATTAAATATATGAAATTTGTCCATCAAGCACTGGTTATTCAAACTTGCACATAATTTAAAGTAATTATTATATTTCCAGTTTGGTATTCTATAACTCTCTTTATTTTAATTAAACATCCCTTATTTAACCCCGATGACCCAATGAGGAATTGAGAAACCAGTTGTTACAATGGTGTGCAGTGGGAACACGGGTTCAGGGCACCAAAAAAACTTTCAACAAAAGAACCTTTTATTGTGCAGCATAAAGAGTTCAGAAAGGGCAAATCTTCTTGTCACTTACACGGCACAAAGAGTCCAAAAGATGAAGAGAAGAAGTCCCATCATGACTGATCTCCAGGGGTGGCCAAAAACTGCTCCAGGTCGGGGTTGACAGAAGTCAGCTCTGCTGGCCCCACTTCATGCAGAAGAAGAGAGACCAACCATATCATACTGTTTGAGTGTGATTTTTTTATCCACTTCCTGGGAAGGGAGCCTGCCACTGGGAATTCCTGTCTGATAAGCATCTGGGGCTGTTTGTTCCCTATTTCTGGTTTTGAGGTCTGGTCGGGCCTTTCATTAGATCTAACATCTCCCCCAGGTTAAGGAGGGGCATGCAATAGAAAAAGGAGTTGCGCAGTCATAGTGGAAGGCCAGAGGATGGCTGCTGAGCATGTTTGTGACTTCCCTACAGGAGGAAGTAGGGGTAGTGGCAATGGCCACTCAACTGGTGTCTGTGACTTCACTGTCAGGGATGTCAGGGCCTGAGAAGGGCAAAGAGGGTATCCAGATTAAGAAATGACCTAGAAGGTGGGGAGGGCATCCATACGGGATCAGCCCAGGGCAAAACATCAGGCTATCAACCTGGTGGTAAGGGCTTTCAGAGGGTCAGAGAGAAAGGGAGAAAGTGGCGTGGTGTAGCGTGTCAGAGCTCAAGCAGAGAGAGGAGACAGCCACGTGTGGAAGAAATAGCAGTGGAAATGGGAAACTGTGTCCATGCAGAAGGTGATCAAAGATGGTAGTAAATAAGGATTAGGGGTGCCAGGTCTTTTGCTGTTGGAGAAGTGTGCTTCAAATATGCAAAGGATTAAAGCTAGAAGGACCCTGCGGTATTTTGGTGTCAAGTTGGAAATGGAAGTATTAGTGCAAACTTGTGCTTTTCAATATTTATAGATAGGGAAATAAATATAGATGTGTGTGTTTGAAGATGTGGGAGAGGGGGGTTAGTGAGCTGAGTATTTGTGAATTTTTCTTCACAAATATGTACGCACACATATGTATGTGTATATATATGTACATTCAAGCACACACCTAAATATTTCCTAGCTCTGTCCATGGAGAAGGGTTTGTGTCAATAAATGAGCACACCCTTTGTCTAGATCTTGGCTCCTGAAAACCATTATCCACTAAAAGGAACCAGGGCTACTTGGAGAGCTGCCTGAATCTAGGGCTGGGGCAGAAAAAGTACAAGGTTACCTTGAAACATCTTTTTATACCAGAGAACAAGGAAGTACTCTAAGAATGATAGGCAAATGTGTCAGAAGAACACAGAAGGCAACCTCAAGGGCTCTACTTCCAAATCAGGGTAATTTGAGTATCAAAATAAATGATGATGATAATTGAGTGAACCCCCTGAATGAAATAAGAAACCATGAGTCCTTTAATGAATAAATTGGATGTTTGATGATGAATGAGATATTTATATAGTTTCAAAGTACCTCCGCTCAAAAATATTTACTAATCTCAAAGAGGAAACAGTAATTTTGCAGTGGAGAAGCCTGGAAGACACCACCTTAATCAAATGATCTAAGGGAAGTTCATCAATAATAAGATCTATCAAAGTTGTGTGCCACCTGATAAGATGCAATGAGAGAACACAGTATTATATCTACAATATCGCTGTCAAATACGCAATACCTATATCTGATCATGAGGAAATAACTGACAAAGCCAGACGGAAGGACATTCTACAAAATAAATAGTTGGATATCGTAAAAAAAAAAAAACCAAGTTCATGAAAGTCAAGGAAAGTTTGAGAAACTCCTCCAGATATAGGGAGTCAAAAAGATATGAAAACTAGATGTAACACATGATTTTGATCTAGACATTTTTCTATAAAGGATCAGGACCACTGGCAAAACTTGAAAGGGTCAGACAATTAGAAAGTAGGAATGGATGAATATTAATTTCCTCACCTTGATTGTCATACTATGTTTATATAGAAGGAAATGTTTGAGGAAATACCCAGAAGAGTACTGGCAGGAGCATGGCAATAGAGCACCATGTTGGCAATTAATTCTCAAATGGTTCAGGTATAAAATGTTCTTTGTTCTGTACTTTCAACTTTTCTGCAAGTTTGTGATTATTTCAAAATAGAAAAGTATTTAAAAATAAAATAAATTGAAAAGAGAGTATATATTAAATAATAATATTGTATCAATGCTAAGGTTTCTGAATTTGATCTTTTTATTTGTGATTATAAAAGAGAATGGCCTTGAGTGGTGTGATGGTGACTCAGTGGCAGAATTCTCACCTGCCATCCTGGAGCCCCGGGTTCAATTCCTGGAGCCTGCCCATGCAAAAAAATTTAAAAAGAAAATGGCCTTATTCTTAGGAGATGCATGCTGAAGTATTTTGGAGTGAGGTATCATGTCTGCAATTATAATTCAAAAAATATTAATAATAATAATACTGCATACATACACATACATATATATAGAGAGAGAAAGAGAAAGCAAGTGTGGCATCATGTTAACAGTTGGTGAGTCTAGATGAAGTATATGTATATATAGATCTCCATTGTACTTTTGGGGGATTGAATCATGTCCCCCACAAAAGGTATACGTTCAGTTCCCAAGCCCTGGTCCTGTGGGTGTGAACCCTTTTGTAATTAGGACCTTGGAAAGTGTTGTTAGTGGAAGCATGCTCAAACTGAATGAGGATGGTCCTTAGTCCGACATGGCTGAAGTCCTTATATGCAAAGGAAACTTGATACAGAAAGTGAAAAGCCACCAGGAGCAGACAGAAGCTGGAAGTCAACTGAACTCGGAAGAGAAAGGAAAAGACACGATGTGCATTGCCATGTGAAGAAAAAGACAAGGAATCCCAGAGATTGCCAGCTATCCAGAAGAAACCTAGGCTCTGAAACCATGAGCCAATAAATTCCCATTGCTAAGACCATTGTATGGTATGCATTTAGCAGCTAGGAAACTAAAACAGTACTCTTTTTAGCATCTTGTTTAGATTTGAGATTTTTTTCAAAAGGAAAACTTTAAAAACAAAACAGAACAAAATAAAAATCATCTAGACAATTGTTCCCAGACCTAGCTGCTCTCTGAATCTCTGGGGAAACTTCAAAAGCTGAAAAATCCTGACATATGCCCCAGACTTACAAATCAAAATCTCTGAGGGTTTTGCTTGGAAGATTTGTCAAGTTTCTCAGGAGTTTGAATGCATCCCATGCATTGAGTGGCATTTGAGGCCCACCAATCTGTCCTGGCTCCCTCATATTATAGAGGAAGAAACTGAGGCCCCAAGAGGTCAAGTAACCTTGCTTAAGTCACATTGCTAGATAGTGACACAGAGAGGGCCAGAATCCAGGTCTGCCGACTCCTAATCTACCATTCTTTGATCACAATTCATAAATGGTTGTCTCTCAGTAGGATTGTTTTTTTAAAAAGTTCTTGATCTTCAAAGCTTTCGCAGCTTAAAGTGCTGTTGTGTTTGACCCCAGAACTTCCCCTGGAGCTCTACACTGCAGTGTGACTGTTCTCAGAGCTCAGAGCTGACTTGGAGATCTGGTCTTGAAAACACTGACACTGGCTTGTAATCATCTTTTTTCAAGTCAAAAAGTCAAGTCTCTTAATGTTTGCTGCGGAGTTTATGGCTTTCAACCCTGAAGGAAAAAGCAGCAGGAAAAAACAATTGGGAGACACAGGTAAAAAGCCATGGTTGGGGTGCACGGGTGGCTCAGTGATAGAATGCTCACCTTCCATGCAGGAGACCTAGATTCAATTCCCAGACCATGCACCTAAAGTAAAAAAAGAAAGAAAGAAAGCCATGGTTGATGGGGATAATTTTTGATGAAGATTCAACTAGCAAGACTGTAGCATTGCCCTTCCCCATCTCTAGAAAGCAGAAGCAATACCATAGAACAAAGAAATCATATGGCTTTATACTGGTACAATGTGGTGAAATCTTTGTGGATTTCCTAATGAGAATCTCTCCTTATAAGAAAGAAGGAAAAGGATGAATTATATGTATTCTTTTGATTCCCTTTGCTGAGCCAGTGCCTGCTACAGTGAAGGAAGCCTTATAATCAGATTTGTGCAAGTATTTCTGTCCAGGCTTGCTAAGCTTTGTCAGCACAAAATGTTTATAAACTGCTAACACACAGTGTTTTTTTTTTATTTCAGTCTATTTGTATGGTTTCATTTAATTTCACTTTTCTCCACCTATAGACCAAATATTTCATTCCCAGACAGAAAAAAGAAAAAAAAAAAAAAAAAAAACTACTCACCTCAGAAACCTACTATCCTCCCTTCACATAAAAAAAATGGGAGACCAAATAATTGACTGGATGGAATTCACAACATCAGAAGATTTCTATCTAGGTTGATTTTGTTTAAGGTAATGCACTAAATAAGATACTTAACCATTGGCTTCAAGCCAGAAATGGGTCCACCAACATATTCCGTTGCCAGCTGACCCATGGATGGGTCCTCCCAGATATGAGTGTAGACTGGGGTATTTGTGGCATGTCATTGAAGCAATGCCTTGCCTGTGGTCAGTGATAACCTGTATTTCCAAGAAACTAGCATAAATCCAACCAAATATCCTACATATCACCTAGAACAGAAACCTAGGAGTTATCTTTGATTCCCTCTTCCTCTTCTCTCATATACGATTGTCTCCAAGTGCTGCAAAATATGTCTTTTCAGTTTCTTTTGGATCTATCCTCTTCCTTTGTTTCTACTGCTTGGGTCAGTCTTTCAACTATCCTTTACTTAGACATTTCCAACAGCTTTACAATTTATTTTCTTGCATTAATCTCTCATTTTTCTATCCATTCTTTACAGTTCTACTGAGTTAATTTCTTAATGACATAAAACATATTATGGTATATACTTGCTCAAAAGTCTTCTGTGGCTTTCCATCAACTACAGAATAGAGTCCACCTCTTTGCATGCCTTTCCTGGTTCCACCACACCCTTCTAACCACATATTTTTCTCCAACCCTTTATAAAATATGTTCTATTAACACACCACAAATCATTTACTTTATTTTCTATATATTGGGGCCTATGGTACCATGATATACTGAGATGATATAAATGGGCCCACTGCTCACAATGAACAGATGGAAATGCTGGATAAAATAAAACACCCATAAAAATTCAAATGCATAGCTTGCTTCAAAAGAAAGAAAGGAAAGAACAGGTTATAGCCCCAGTGAGAGATGGGAAAGGCAGTACAATAAGCAGAGAATAATGCCACAACACCAGAAAGGTTTCAGCCCCAGATAAAAGCTTAGAGAATGGGCAGAGATTTTAACTTCCATGCATGGAGGACATAGGTAACATTTGACCTAAAAAGTAATTGGATCTTTAACTGCTTAATGAATCCAACAACTGCAAGATCTGGCCCATCTGTGAAAAAGAGACCTGAAAAAACTTCTGACCATTGCATAAGAGAAAGATGCAAAGAAGACTGCCATTTGCCAGGGCCTGCTGGTAGGGGACAAAAAGATGATAATCAGAAACCAAAACCTCAGGCCTATGTCAGAATGGGTTCAGGTCTAAATGTGTATTACCTGTGTTGTAAAGAAATCCAAGAATAAAATTGGTCTTGGTTATTAAATTGATAGGGCCCAGGTTGAAGCAAATGGAAAGCAACTCCATGAAGACACTTCCACATAGCATAAAACAACACCCAGAGATAAGTTTACAATAAAAAATTACAAACCCCGGGAAAAAATAGTCTGCATGAGCCAGAGTCAGAAGACACAACAAACAAAAGAGTGGTTCACTAAAAGCTACAGATAGTAGAACCATTTGATAATAGAAGAAAAGCATAGTAGTGCTCATTTGAGCTTTGTGGGGCTAGGTCAGAAACAAAAACAATGACAGTTATTCATTGCAAAGGTGACCTTTTAAGAGTCACATGCTACCTGGAGGTGGCTTTTCATTGTGTATTCTTTTCATTCTCTGTTCTTTGCAGATTATCACTATCTCCTTACTCATAAATAATGACTCCTTACTTCCCTTCAGACACTTTCTTCTCTATGTTTCATAAAAACCAGTACAGCTTTGTGCTTGTGAGATTAGGTTCTATAATTTAAAATTCCTGTGTTCATCCTGAATCTTCCACTTGCTGACTATATGAACTTAAAAATATCCTCTTTATCAAGTTATCATTTGTAAAATGAGGATAATATTCTGTCTCTTCTAGGACTGATAAGGAGATCTAGTGAGAAAAAGCTCTTAGGCTAGGGCCTGTTAGAGAAAACTAGTAAATAAATGTTACTCATGATTATTCATGCTAATTAGCTTGCACACATGATCATTTATCCATATAACAATCTTGTAAAAAGATATTACCCTCATGTTACATGGCAGAAACAGAGTTCATAGAGGTGAAATCATTTGTCTAACGTAACACTGCTAGTAAATGTGAATGAAACTAGAGTATAAACCTAGGCCTGTTTGACTCCAAAGCTTCCACAGTCAACTCTGACATGACACTCTAACTGTGACCATGATCCCAAATGACCACCTTCAAGGTCATCTATTACCTGTTAACTCCAGGAGTCACCAATAATGGGCAACAATCTCGATTTGCCTCATTGTAAGTTCACTTTTTTACTGAGCGGATTTGTTATGTTTCTCATATGCATCTAGGCATTACGTAAGGCACTTGGGCCAAGAAGGGCGCAATGAACTTGCAACCTAGTGAGACAACTAAAAATGTGAGGGGTGTGTGTGGAAATGTGAAAAGAGTTATGAAGAAAATCACAAGGTGCCACAAGAGAGAGTAACAAGCAGAACCTACTTTAGCTTGGGTGCTGTGGAAAGGCATTTTCTCCCAGAAGAAAAGATGTTAGCTGAGACCGAAGGTCTCAAAGCAGCCGGCATATGGGAAATGAAAGGAGGAGGAAAACAGGCAAGAGTAGTATCATGTGCAGAGGCCTTCATGTGGAAATCACAACGGCATCTTGGAGGCAGTGAAGCAAGGTCATTGTCATGGGAGGAGAGCAAGTGGATGAGAGGGGCAACGTGGAAGGAGAAGAGCCTGGGATTGCATCCTGTGGAGGTCAAACTGCATTCTGAGTGCCAAGGGAGACCACTGAATTTTTTTAAGCAGAAGAATAACATGACATGACATGATATGTTTTGTTTTAATCACTCTAAGTCTGACTGGAGAATGGATTTAACAAGTAACATTCTTCAAGTGAAAAGACCAAGTAGGAAGATATTACAATGTACTGGAAGTGGTAGGATGGTAGCAGAGAGAAGGGAAGCAGACTTGGGGTATATTCCTGAAAGAAAATGGACACTTGACAGTGGTTGAGAGAGATTCTGATATTGTCAGATTGCTCCTTCAAGGTTAGGCCATACAAACTTTGGGTTGCTGGTTAGTCGATGGATTGGCTCTCTCTCAGTTTTATGTCTGTTCCCAGCCAATTGGCTATGACCAGGGATTGACACCAGGGCAGAGTATGGCTAACCCATGTATGGGCTGGGAATGTAAAATTTGACTACATTCTCTCTGTTCAACCTCATCTCTCATACTAGAGAGTGAATTCTTGATGACACAGGTATTTATCTTGCTTTAATTTGTATCCCCACAACTAAAACAAAGTCTGTTACCTAGTACATACTCAGTAAATGTATTTTCAATTAAACTAAATTACTCAAGACAATCTATGCAATGCAGCATGGAAAATCCATCTCAATTTCCTCCTCATCTTCTTGTCTGGTCCTTTTCCATCTCCATTTTGTTCTCTCTTCCACATAAGTATTTTTTTTTTCACTTGATGTCAGATTTTACCATTCAGAGATGACCAAAACAAAAGGGAAAAAAATGGTACAAAGCAAAAATCAGCAGTTCTGTTCAATAATAGCCAATTGTTTCCCTGACAGCAACCAGACAAATAGTCTAAATCACAAATGCATTTGTGACCCTCATTTTGGAAGGGTTGCTCTAATCTTAGTGACTGAAATTGAACTTCAAAAATGGGTACCAAGGTCCCTGGGGGCCCCTCAATTTGCTGTTCTAACACCCCAGTGGCTGGACTGCTACTATCCTTTTTCATTCACTTAATAAAAATAACAAGAAAAACCATAAGAGCCAAATTTTTCTCTCAAATGCCAATGTAGAGAGCAATCATTCCCAAACTCTAAGGCAGGAAAAAGCCTACTTTGAACATGCTTTGTTTTTACCTCATTTATTTCTCAATTTCTATCCTCAGATTAGATATATGTCTATAGAATAGGAGACCATACCCTGAGCTGTTCAAAGTGGTTAAAAGTTGCAAAGCAGATTAAGCAAAGATTTATGTATAATCACCACCAAATCTCTGTGTCCATCACTCTCCTCTCACGTCTTTGTGTAAGAAAGTCAAAAGGTAGTCTAGATTTAAAATGGAAAAAAAAAAAAACCACAGCATGACAGGAGATGGGTTCTAGGAGCTCCTTTTTAGGAAACAGCACATCATGTAGCAGCTCTCTTTTGAAGAAAATAAAATTTGGGTAAAGATCAGCTAAAATGCCAAGAAGACTTGAAGGTATTATGTATTGATTTTATGCTATGATTGTTTTTGGATTTTTACTAGACAAAATTTTCAAAATTGTGCAAATTTTTTAGCTCTAAATAGATACTTAAATACTAATGCATACATGCAGGGTGAAGATGTTTTGTAAAAGTATTAAAAAATACACTTCCATAAATATTCTCCCTCAGGAATATTTTATAGAAGTAAGTTTGAATTACAACTAAATTCTTCACCTACAAATGCCTATCTATTGTCTGAATGTTTATTAAATATATATGTACTTCTTTGAAGGAAAAGATTCCCATGGACTCACAATATGGGCTTAGAATTATTTTATCCTAATGTCCATTTAAGACGGACACAGAAAAATTAAATATACATGAAAAGTTAAGTGTAAGCATATGCTTACTGTTCTTGTACAAATAAAATCACATTAATTTCAAATGACAAATGATGTTTTGTTGAAACCAAAAAAGCACTTTTTGGCTTAACAAGAAAGACATTTTTTAATTCTACTCCCCCATTATTGCATCTGTAATTTTACCTCAGTAACAATAATGTGGGAAATGAATTCCATCTGTTTTTCAAAAAACTTATTAATCACCTCAAATCTTTGTTTTCTGTATCAAGATAATCAGATCTCACATTTACACAAAATTCAACGAATAAGGAGAAAAGTTGTCTCTTGATAATTCTATAAAGCTATTTTGTTTCCTTTGACATAAGATTAAACTTCTGTTAAAATCTGAACTAAATTGGTATCTGGCCCAATTAGCAGCCCCCGGGAAAAGTTTCTTTTTTACATACATGCAGCTATACGTAACAGCTAAATACCTGCTGCAGGAGGGTGTGAGCAGAGATGGGATCTGCACAATAAGTGAGAGATATCAGGATATGGGATCACCCCAAATCAAAGTCACTTATTTCTAAGCAAAGGCTCTGTTGAGTTTTGCACACCCATACCTCATGTGCCTCATTATAACCATTCTCCCACTGCTTTGCTGTGTTTGAATTATTGTGAAAAATCTCCATGTATACAGTGTGCTGAGACAGTATTTGGCCTTCGCTTGGCATGAGACGATCATAAATATTTACAGAAACACCAAAATGTGTTAAATGCCATTCATCCAGAATGTTGGCACCAATTGTTAGGTTATAATTCAAATGAAACATTCAATTTAAAATATTTTCTACATGACTCAGATCCCCAAGAAGCCACTAAGACACACGCACACACACACACACACACACACACACACACACACACACAGAGCAGTTTGATAAATACAAGTCTTTTAGAACAATAGTGGTCAACATTTTTTATTCCATAACTCAAAAGCAGGGCACAACAAGGAGTATTGGTTATGCTCAATTCCTGGAGGCTATTCATAACCACCCTTTTCCTTCCCACTCTAAAAAGGATATTATGATGCAAGTAAAACTAATTCATAGAGATAACCCAGAATACGATCTAATTTATTTACAAAGTAAGGCATTTGCTAAACTAAATATTTAAATCATAATTAGTAACAAATTATTTGTAGTGCCTGTTAGAAAAAGTGAGCATAATCGGAAATAAGAACAATGAAAAATCAAACAAAATTTAAGAAAGGTTGCAGAGCTTGAAAAGAGATGATCCACCATTAATTTAGATAAAAATTTGGTTTCAGAGGCACGCATCACTTAAATATCAGAGACACTTTTAAATGAAAAAATAGAGCGTTCACTTGCATGGCTTCATGTTGTCCATGCCCTGGAAAGATGTAAGCTATCTGACTTAATGCATGGTACAACCTGTCTCTTTAGTTTAAATTTCTGTTGCCTTTTGACATTAGCCATATCTTTCAAAAGAAGAAAAACAATCTTCAAACACACAAATAACTCAGTTCTAAACAGGCTGATTAATATTAAATTTAAATTTACATGTCACATGGCACACACAATCAATTAATTATGCATCTTAATTAAGCAAAAATCTTTTTTACTTAAAGAAATAGATCTTTTGAAGCCTGTTTTTGGCTTTTCTGCTGGCAGATTTGCCCTCTCAGGAATTAGCCTTATAATTAGATTCAGTTTAGAGGCAGCTCATTAGAGTGAAAAATAGCAAGGATTGGGGCTGGAGAGACACAAGTTCAAATCCTGACTTAGCAACTGATTAGCTGTGTGATCCTGATTTCTCTATGCCTCTGTTTCTTCCTTTGTAAAATGAACATCGTGATAGTTAATTGCACTATGTAAGGGTGCTCATAAGAACTAAATGAGATAACATATAGGTCACTTCATGTACTGCCTGGTACATCATGCTCAGTAAATATATTGTTATTACTCAAAAAATTACTCAGATGGAGTTAAACAAAGCTCTGCAGGGCTGGTATCTCTTTCATTATCCAATGGAAAGTCTTAAACCGATGGTCTAACTCATCTCAAAATGGCAGCAGTATAATCATGTCTCCTGTGCCCACACACATATCACTTCGTCTGAATTTTTGCTTAATATCAAGAACATCTGGCTATTAGCATTAATTATAAAAAATAATTTCTGCAGGTCAAATTTTTGCTTAAAAAAACAAAGCTTGCAACAATGCAATCTTTATAAGTAACAATTGAGGGCTAGTAATTATTAACATTTGAGGTTTAATATTAGTTTCAAAAAGAGTTCTCTCATTTGTAAAATTCGAACCACTACACTTATTCATATTTTATAAATGGGAATACTGAAGTTCAGGAGGTAAATCCCTTGCCCCTGAATCGCACAAATGGAAGTGACAAAGTCTTAATAAAAACTTGTCAATCTGTGTTCACAGCACATGTGCTCTCCACGCTACATTGATGCCTGCACACCTGGCAGGGGCAGTGTACCCCTCAGAGGATCTCTGGCTTGCTTTAGCAGGGTGCTGGTGCTTGGTAGCCCAAAGGTTGGCCTCTGCCTCCACATGCCTAAGTTCCCATCTGCCCTCTGCCAGATGCTACCTGTGTGACCTTGGAAGAGTTGTTTTACGTTGCTGTGCTGTGGACCAGTGATCGTATAGTATCTCTCTTGAGGGTTGTTGAGAGGGTGAAGTGAAGAGATGCATATGAAAGCTAAGAACAGTGCCTTGCAGGTTCATAAACACTCAAGCAATATATATTGTGTCATTTGTGCGTTTTGGGTAATGCTATTATTATTACTGTTTGGTAGGGCCAGTAGGATAATGGATCTATAGAGTTCCAGAAAAGGTACTAAATAATTAAGTTATTTCCTTATGGTAAAAAAAAAAAACTAGTAACAGGGAAAATGCCTTTCAAAAAAGTCTCCAGCAAGACCTCAGGGACATCTCTAGTGTCCACTTGCAAACAGCTATGAATATCATCAAAGCGACTATTTTTCTAGTAACCATTCATGCTTGAGCCAACTATATACAAATGAGAATCCGTTACAAGTCTTCAGGACATTCAGGGAAATTCATTTTCTGTCATAAAGAATGGTTCTTCTTTTTCAGTAAGCTCACCTTGTCCTACCAAGCATTCAGAACCAGGAGGGACACAGGCAGGAGAAAGGAGGGGACACCTACCTGCCACTGTGCTTTGTCAAACATTGGGAGGGAAAATTGCTGAACCTGGGGCGTCCCCACACCTAGCCTGGATTGTCTGCCCAGGCTTCCTCCCAGAGAATCTGAGGAAGTCTATAGGGAAAATCATTACAGTTACTCCTTGTCCAATGAAGGCTCCAAAGGAGAGACTCAGACCTAAGCTATTTATTGTCTTTAAATGCGTTCAGGTGTGAGATACCTAAGTACTGAGAATTAAAAGGGTATTATAATAATAATTACATGGGTTGTGAAAAATTGCTCTTGTTCAGAGACTGGTTTTGAGTGTGAATAAAAAGCTAGGATGGACTTTTCTATCCAGAGTCTATTTTAATTCCTTTACCCCCACCCCACCCTATAGCTTTATAAATTCTTAAATTAGAGAGGATCAAACACAGAAGCTTCTATTTTGGCAAAGATTCATTAATATCCATTTTATGCCCAGTTTCTCATACCTGGGGTGGTTACACATAATGTCTTAAATCTGGCTTGTAAAGAATATTTTAAAATATTCTTTGTACTTGTATCACGTACACAATAATTACAGTCTGCAGTGTTCTTTTGCTTTTTCATTTTGACATCAAGTTCAGAGTGTTGTCTTAATCATACCGTTCAGTTCACAGTACGTTATTAGCACCAGTTTGTGCAAGGCACTACTTTGTTTTATGTCACTCCCTCCTAATCCTATAACCTGCTCACATTCCTTTTTCCCCACCTTGCTCAACCATATGTGATGTGGTTGATCTCTGTCTTTCTGTTTGCATGTGCTCTTACAACAGTATTTTGTTGCTCTATTTTACCACAAAATAGTATATATCTCTGTTTCTTTCATTTTTGACAAAGCGACATATTTTTAAGATTAATCCATTTTCTGAACATCCTTTGAATCTAACTGCTTCTTTGTAGTCGGTGATATATTTCCACCATGTTTTACTGATTTCCTCTTCCCATGAAGGACCCTCATTAGGCTTGTTTGCAACTGCAGTGAGCATCCTATTACATGACCCCATATGGGTAGGGTGACCAGATGACCCAAATCAGGGAAGTTCTGAAGATGAAAGAAGGTACCATTGGTGGACCTACCCAGGTAAAGCAGGGAGTGTGAACACAGCACTTATGAACCTATGTGGGACCCAGGTACAATGTCCCCATGCTCTAATCTAAGCAGTTTCAGATTGCTGGCCAGAAAACAGTACCGGTCTGGACTCCCAACAGCTCACTCTCCATTTTTATGCTACGTGGAGTACAGTATTTGTCTGTAGGTTGTTCCTAAGGTTTTTTTTTTTTTAACCAAAAACTAAGATAAATAACTAAACAGTTATAAAGTCATAAAAACGGAGCAGCCTAAGATACATCTAGGTGCCAAAATGGATTCTCAGAGCCATATATTCATTACTCTGCACAATTGATTAAAGACACGATGGTAAAGTCTTATAGATCAACATTTCCAAATCTTCTCTTCCATGAAGATATACTGACATTCACATTAGAAACTGCTAAGATTATTTGTCCAGAGTTTGTGTTATTTGCCTACAAGCTATAAAATCCCTCTTTATCTCCCAATGATTGTCACCCATCAGGGTGTTAGAACCATTGTGATTTATTTCAGTAGATGGATAAACTATGCCTAAGCCATTTTGTGTAAGTATATTTTCCAGATTGCTAAAGCCTTCTCCTTTAAGTACCCAAATTCACTTTAATTTCAGCCATACTTCTACACATGATTCAAAAGCACAACCAAGTTTAGAAACATGTGCTGTAGAACACTTTCCCTACAGCACACCTCCCCCCACCACAGCCTTCTGCTATTTTTATGGCTCCCCACATAATAACTTTATGCTTGTTGCATAAAATCTGTTAAATTTAGAATTTGTTGCATACAAATAAATGACCATATATTATAGAGCCATTGGGATGTCTGAAATCAATTGAAATTGATGACTTGTTCATTCAAGGTATTGTAGACCATCGTTCTCAGGAAAAAAAAAATGAAGACCTAGCAATGCTAATATCACAGTTCATGTCCCCTAGCATTTTGCCATGTGCAGGTGTGCTGGTTTGAAAGGATGTATGTACCCTAGAAAAGCCATGTTTTAATCTTAATCCCATTTTTGTAAAGACACCTGTTTCTTCTAATTTCTATTCAGTACTGCGTATGTGAAACCGTAATTAGATCATCTCCTTGGAGATGTGACTCAATCAGGAGTGGTTGTTAAGCTGGATTAGGTGGAGATGCATTCAGGTGGGTCTTGATTAGTTTATGGGAATCCTATTAAAGAGGAAACATTTTAGAGAAAGCTAAAGATTTGGAGAGAGCAGAACAGCATAGCCATGAAAAGCAGAGAGTCTACCAGCCAGCGACCTTTGGAAATGAGGAAAGAAAACGCCTCCTGGGGAGCTTTGTGAAGGGAAGCCAGGAGAGAAAGCTAGCAGATGATGCCCTTCCAGATGAGAGAGAAACCCTGACCCTCTGTTTGCTATGTGCCTTCTCACTTGAGAGAGAAACCCTGAACTTCATCGGCCTTCTTGAACCAAGGTATCTTACCCTGGATGGTTGCCTTTGATTGGACATTTCTATCGACTTATTCTAATTGGGACATTTTCTCAGCCTTAGAACTGTTAACTAGCAACTTATTAAATTCCCCTTTCTAAAAGCCATTTCGTTTCTGGTATATTGCATTCTGGCAGCTAGCAAACTAGAAAAGCAGGTTATGTTGAGGAGAGGAAGTAGTATAGGATGATTGCAGAGAAGATGCTGAAATAGAAGCATGCATAATATGTTGGTGAGTGTTTCCTTCTTTGACACAAGCTACAAGCAAGATATTTAAATGACCTTGCTGCACCAATTGTAATAAGGACAGAGATCTCTGGGGGGTCTATGAGCTAGACCAAACTGTGTCTTTGTCTATGCTACCCCAGAACCTTAGAAGGCCACCACTGAACCCATTTTTATAGTTATGTTATTTCAAAAATGTTACGTATGGGTGGTGTGATGGTGGCTCAGTGGCAGAACTCTCTCCTGCCAGGCAAGAGACCTGGGTTTGATTCCTGGTGCCTGCCCATGCATTGAAAAAAAACGTTACATACATGGCAATGTTACAGTACATAACCTTTTGAGATTGGCTTCCCCCCCCAAGAGCAATGCCTTTGAGGTCCATCCAAGTTATTGCATGTTTCAACAGTTTCTTTTTATCTTGGAGTAATATTCTATTGTTTAGTCCAGAGTTTGTTTATCCATTTGCCCACTAAAGGACATATGGATTGTTTCCAGATTTTGACTATTACAAATAATGCTGTTATGAACATTCCTGTGCCAATTGTAATGTAAACATGGATTTTCATTTCTCTGGGACTAATGCTCAAAGTGCAATTTCTAGAGTGTACGGTAAATGCATATTCAATTTTATAAGAAGGTTCCAAACTATTTTCCGGAATAGTTTGGCAGTACCAATCTACATTCTCACAACAATGTATGACTGATCCAATTTATCCACATCCTCAACAGCATTTGATATTGCCATTATTTTTTATTTTAGCCTTTCTGATAGGTGAGTGGTGATATCTCCTTGTACTTTTAATTTGTGTTTCCCTAATGGCTAGTGATATTGAATATCTTTTCATATTCAATATCACTTATTTCCCACCCATATTTCCTCTTTACTGAAATGTCTGTTTATGTATTTTGTCCATTTTCTAATTTGACTGTTCCTTTACAGTTGCATTTTAAGAGTTCTTTGCAATTTCTAGAATAAACTTTAGTTGGTACTGTGATTTGCAAGAATTTTCTCCCTTTATTCACATGAGTTTGAATAAAGATGAGAAATTGGAGATACTTGAAGAGACCATCAATAATAGTCATTTCCCAAATTTTCCTGAAACAATGAGAAATTATTATTGCACGTTAGGTTGCAGATGCTTGAAGGTTATTAAGAACCAGTGGGGAAAAGTTACATTTTAGTGTACATACACTAAATTGATTAATTTTCATTACTTTAGGATAATGTAGGATAAGAACATTAAAGTGATTTACCAAGAAGTTCTTTGAGCATATGCCAATATAATTATTTTTTTAATCCACCAAGAAAATAGGTGTCAATAAATAAGTCATTAATAAACTAAAGGAACTTATATCCAGTGCATTGAAATTGAAAGGGGAGCTTATTTAAAGATTACAAAAGACATCAAGAAATGCATTTCAGAAAGATTAGAGAGTGCTGTTAAAGACCTAAGTATTTTTTGGCCTCTAATAGAAATATTTAGAATCAAGAAAAGCTAGGGGAAAGAAAAACATTTTATTAACAAACAAAAAGTCAAACATTGTTCAATATACTTGCTATGTATCAAGAATAATTATCACTATTACTAAATTTTTAAAAACTGCTAAGAAAAAAATAAATCATTTTAATAAGGGCAAGTAAACAGATATTCACTTATTACCTGAGAAAACAAAATAACCCTCTAGGGTAGTTTCAAAAACTAAAACACTTTAGTAATTAAAATAAAATTATAATTAATGGATTAAATTCTATATATGCAGATAAAACAGTAAGCATAATGATGGAAATGGAATAGAGTGTTACTGGTGAGACTTTGCTTTGTATTATCATATTCTAGAGAAACACTAAGCAATAGAGATAGTGATTTTTAGCAGATGTCTTCAAGTTGTGTTAATGAGAATACAATTTTTAAAATTCGTACAAAAATTATCTTCCAGCTTGCCCAATCTGGGCTACTCCAAAAACTATAAATTCTGAAAATTCCCAGATTTTAAATGAGAATTCTGAACACTGCCCCAGCAAAAAAAAAAAGTCTTACAGAATGGTGCCTATGTTTGAGGGAACCCTGACCTACTAAAATTGGATCAATTTCTTACCTTTATAGCCTAAAACGAAAAGGCTATACTATTATCTTTTATGGCAGAAAAATCATGAATGCCTCTTCATCCATGTTTGTGCCGTGTTAGGAAACAATCGAAACTAAAGATCTATGCAAGTTCTACATCTGGAAATTTGAATCAACCCAAAGGTATCAATTAATACTTGGACCCAACTTTTTTATCTTACCATCCAAAACCACGATCCCTTCTTAGCATCACATTTCTATCAGGATACCCACTATTCTATCACTTACTCAGTTTTGAAAACTTTAACATGTGTACAACTTTAAACTATTACATGAGGCAGCCACATGTTCTGGTAGAACTTACACTGAAGATGGGATTTACTTTAACACTGAGGACTTAATGCCAGGATCTTTGAAGACTTAACGAGCAAAATCAGAAAACCTGTCATTTCTGTGTTGCCAGATCTTTTCAGTCTTCATGGAAGTGGAAGCCAGAAATTCATTGTGATACAGGTGGATTCTTTGGGGGAAATCAACAGAATGGGTCCTTTGATTGTGCAAATACGAAGAATTGATCCTTTGTCTCTGAGGAAAATGTTGAAGCCACCACCAACCTGTTTTATGCTTTAGAAAAGATGTTTTATATAATTTGAGTGTGCTGTTTGGAAATGCAAATAGAACTTTGTCTGAGGAATGCCCTTGTTGGAGAGAAGAAAAGAAAAAGAAGGGTGTGTGGGGACAGAGGATATTTGTTCAAGTTCTGTATAATGTGATGCAGGGCACACATTATCCTTTCTTCTTTTGTAGGGGGTTTTAGTTTGTTTGTTTGTTTTATTGTTGTTTTGCTGCCTTTAACAATAAGTGGGAATCTGACATTGAACAATCTGCATGACAAACTTGCAGACTTTGTCCTCAATTCATATTGGAGGAGAGATTGTTAAAAGGAACTGAACCAGCCTTGTTGGATGTTGTGCTGCAGTTTTCCCAAAGACAATTAAGCCAGAATGCACTGTTGTTGCCTCTCTGGACACTACCCTGTAAGATCCGGTGTGGTTTCCCTGAAGGGAGAGAGTCAGGTCACAGAGCTGACTATCAATAAATTCCCTTGGGGTTTGACCCTATTCATCCTGAACTTTCAATAAAACCATAATAAAATGCATGGTTTTGGGCGGCGCAACAGGGGCTCAGTGGCAGAATTCTCACCTGCCATGCTGGTGATCCAGGCTCATTTCCTGGTGCCTGCCCATGCCCATGCAAAAAAAAAAAAAAGCATGGTTTTACTTCAGTTCTGTGTAGGAATTTAAGTGGAGGTCTTAGCCTAATTAAGAACGACAATATGAAAGATAAAGCAGGACAGTGGAAGCTTTGGTTGCAGGCCCTCAGAGTTGATTGGAGTTTCAGCAGGTAACAGACAAAGGCCATGATAGGACAGCTTGAAAAGTGCACCACCAACCAGACATAAGACAGACCCATTATCGGACTCCTAGGAAGCAGTGGGATGGGGGGACAGAAACTGAGGAGGACTTTGAGAGGGCCCAACATCCTAAAATATTCAGCAACAGCAAACTCAACATCAACTATCATTAATGCACAAATAGGAAACAGGCTGGAAATACAAGTAACAGAAGAATGCTTTCCAAATTAACCCTTCCCCACACTATCCCCAGCACCACCACTCTCGTCCAGGTCTTCATCTCCTGGTGTTCAGATTCCTGCAACTCAGTCCCTTCCCCTTCCTTCTGGTCCTGCTCCACACGTTGAGGTTACTCTTCCCCAGACAATGACATCAGCTCAGCACTTTCCCACTCACACAAGTCATATGCAACGGTACCAAATTCAGCATCCCATCACCAAAGACTGATCATGGGGAAAGACCAGGAGAAAAAGAATCAGCAATGACGATGCCAGGAAACACATTGGGCTTAAGGAGCATGAAGGAATTAAACAAAACTCTGGGAGGTTATCCTCACAGATTGTATGTCACATATCGTGGGAATAGATTTCACAGAGCATCTCAGTCCAGTTTCACTGACAAGAAGAAGAGAGAGAACATAGTATTCATCTCATGAGGGCTGTGAAGGCATACAGAGTGTAAGCTGTCACAGAGATGGCCGAGCACCTAAGGTTAGAGCTATCTTCATGGAGAAATGTGGGCTCTAAAGGTCTACCCCCTCTGCGAGGACACAGACTGAACATGCCTCGGTGCCCTGAAAGCAGAATATGTGCTTCTTCTCCCCAATCACCACTTGAAAAGAAAATATGATATGGTAGTGTTTATATCCCAATTGGAGCTCTAGGTGGTTAGAACAAAGAGGAAATCAAATGGAATCACGTATGCAACTAGCATTGACTAAGAACCTGCTGTAGAGGAAGGAGAATTGAAAAGTCACAGTGCTTGCCTTGAGGTTGCCAAGACTTTAGGATAAAATAAACAAGTGAAGAGACATTTACAATCAAAGGTGAGTGTATGAGTAGCATGAGTCTTTTCATGCTAGTGAGCACAGGTACTCATGTTCATATAAGGCACCCACGTAACAGGGACCCAAGGGGAATATAGGAGGAGGTTACACCTGAGCTGAGATACCAAGATCAAGTAGCTGCTAGACTAGTAGACTAGCATAAAAGAAGATGTATTAGTTTCCTATGTCTGCTCAAACAAATTACCACAAACTTGGTAGCTTAAATAGACAGAAATGTATCCTCTCACAGCTCTGGAAGCCAGAAGTCTGAAATCAGTATCAGTGGGCTGAAATCAGGGAGAGTTGACAGGTTTGTGCTCCCTTCAGAAGATCCAGGAGATAACCCATTCCTTGCTTGTCCCGGCTTCTTGTTACTGATAGAATTTCTTGGCGTGTGGCTGCACAGCTTTACTCCCTGCCTGCGTTGTCACATCCCTTCCTCCTCAGTGTGTGTCACTTCTCCATCATTAGGAAGATCCATGTGATTATGTTTGGGACTCACCCAGAAAATTTATTGACAATAGTCCCATTTGAAGATCTTTAATTACATATGCTAGTTTTTTTCCCATATAATGTAATATTCACAGGCTCCAGGAATTAAGACATGGATCTCTATGGGGGCGGGGGGGCACTTATAGTCAGTTACAGAAGGGATAGAGGAAAGGGTATTCTGTGTAGAATACAAGAAATGTGAGAGAGCACGAGGGCTTTGGAGAGAAAAGGGAGTTTTACATGGCTATTGGTTACAAGTTGGGAGCAGAGAAAAAGAAACCTAGGGGGTAAAAGTTTCTACAATTTAAAGGGTTTTATGGCTTATTATCTTGCAATTGAAAGAACTGCACAAGAGCTCAATCCCTGTATACTCCTGGAAAGGTCCCTGTGAGTCAGTGAGCATTGAGAAATGTTCTGGATATATACATGGAGTAGGAGAAAAGGAACCATTGCAAGGACCAGGGTATCTTATACCAAAGAACTAGTCAGGCCTCTTCTACAGGGAGCCAAGCACACCTGTGGTGGTTGGGTCTTTGGGGGGGAATTTAGAGATGGGGATTAACAGCTTCTTACCCTCAGCCATTCCTCTCTGAGCTATCTCAAGGTGGGATATGAGATTGGGATATGGTTGATTAGGTAAGCTTTATTTTTATGGGTATCCTTGCTCACAAACAAGCACATAGATTGCTAGAGTAGTTTATTCCCTAGAAGCGACCTTGTTAAAGCCACCGAATCACCAAGCTTTCCATTGTTCTGATCAAAGAAAAGTGACTGAAGGACCCTTATATCAATCTTCTTTTTCCTTACTAACTTGGGTTCTTCAGATGAGGAAGAGAGAAGAGGATATACAGAAGAGGGGGTGGGGGTTAGAGGGGGAGAGAGATGGAAGAAAGAAGGTTAGAACACATGAATACCTTAGTAAATGCAATAAGTATTTCTCAAGCACAATATGCCAGACATTGTTCAAAGTATGCATAAAATAGTAGTAAATAAGTTGCAAGAAACTCTCATTCCAGAAGTTTTATGTTTTCGTTCTTGGACTCCTACTCCATGCCAAGCACTCTTTGTGTACATTATCTCTTCAAGACCCATGGAAATGGAGATGTGACAAGAAGCAGAGGCAGAGACAGGACCACGCTCAAGATAGAGGTAGAGGCAGAAATGGAGAAGGTCTACCTAAAATTAGCTGTATTCTACCTTGTCTGTATAACCTAATTTTCCACAGCTATTCACTTCAGACTCCACTTTGGAATCAGATGGTTTTGGGGAAGCACCAATGAAGTGAGGTGAAAAAGTTCCAAGGGTAAATAAAAGAAAAAGCTCCTGAGTTTGACCAGCACATGGGGCTGGCCATGTTAAAGAGATATGGACTTGGCTGATACTCCTAGTTATTTATAGAACAAGTGAATGCTAAAATATGCTGCAATTGCAGATGGCTGAGCCAGATGATCTGTCACAGTCCCTTCCAACTCCATTTATTTTGCAATTTTTTATTTTTGCCCTAGAACGTATCACAAGGGCTAACAAGCGAACCATTATTAAGAAGGAAAAAAGAACCTAGAGAAAGTTTTAAATAGATTTTGTATAGTAAAATCAATTAATATGGAGGGGAAAGGTAAGGTATTTTTTTAGCCAAACCACAATTCAAATCATTTAAATACAGATTTTCATCTCAATTAAGGATTCTGGTCCCAGTAAAAGTTAAAATAGACACACTTTTATACTAATGGTGTGATTTGTAATTATAATGTAATTTTATATATAAATTCATATAAAATTTAATTATATCTATTGAGACAAGTTCCCCTAACTCATAAGCTATTTCGGAAGCTATTTAACTCTTTTAGACAAGAACATAACACCAAAGTAAATTATGGCCTCAGTGGTGCATTATGTTCTCTCTTATTTAAATAATTTCCAGAGAACTAACTTAAATCTCGAGCTTGGCACACATTTGAGCTCCCCTTGGAATTGTGAAGAGTAACCTGGCAATGAAATATCCTAGCTAGAAACTTTTATTCATCTGCATAAACTATAAGTAAAATGTAGCACTGGGTCCCATTGTTCCTAATAGGATTGTGAGCTTTTCAATCAAGAAACATTTTCATGGTTTTAGAAAAAAAAACAAAAACATCAAGATGTTGTCGGACCCATATCTAGAGAAAAAGAAATGACAGCAAGCCAGGTTAGAAATCTAGTCGATGGTAGTTCTCCACATCAGAAAACATCTGCTTCCACTTATAAATTGCTAAATTAATCCAATGGCTGCTTGTTTGGGATTTGAGTAAATTAATTTTAGCCTTTGTTTCTGCTATTAAGCAAGACAATATTCTATTCATCACATTAAAAAATGTCAAACATCTTCTAAAATATGACAAGAGAGAGGGAATTTTGCCATTTCTCCAGCAGCCTCTCGCTGTGGTGCTAGAGGTTCTCCTCTCCCCCTGACTTTGCATGTACAATGCAAAAAAAGCAGAAAGAAAGGTCAGAGGCCAGCCTTGGCACAAATCTCCTATTGTCTATATAGGAACCATCAGTCTTTATTTATGAGGAAAATCAATACCCACAAAGCCCTCTTAGTGATAGATTTAGGAAAGGAAGTTGCATTATCACCATGATAAAATAACTTTGTATTGAATAGAAAAGAAATTAATACTTATTGAGTACTTACAATTAGCTAAATTCTTGAGTACTTGGATCACTTATGTCATTTACTCCTCACAAAAATCCCTTAAGGTGCCTATTTGGTTTTAAAAAAAAGGAAACAAGACTATATTGTTTAATAACCCAAAACCAAAGAGAATAAAAGCTAGGGATGGAAACCCAACTCTCTCTTCCCCAAGTTTGTGTCCTTGCATCTCCTAGAGATTTTTCTCCTCAAATAATGGAAAAGGAGTACTGGAATCAGCTTTGCAGAATATAGGATATGGCTTTCTTTTTTCAATAACAAGAAAATAAATTGTAAATGAAGAAATCTAAAATTCCTTTTGTTATAGTTATGGGCTAATTTAGCAACATTTACCCCAGCATTTCAGGGAGTCTGTGGCCAGGAGTCCACACTAATCATTAAGGAAAATCCCTTGATGCTTTGCTCCTCAGGTTCTGTAGCCCTTAGCAAGCAAAACCTTCCGTTTGTCATTTGAGAATACCAACATTTGTGGCTGGTTCTCCAGAGAGCATCGCAGTTAACAGAAGTGTGTGAGTATGTTCTCTAAATGGATTTTACTCAACAATAACTGAACATCTAATGAGACAACAAGAACTTGTGATTTATAAGAGTTTCTAGCCGATGGGAAGTCTGTTGACATCCACACAGTCTCTGAAATGGAGGAAATTGCATAGTATCTGTCAAGGGGTTGCAAGTGCTATTTTAAGGCTTTGTGATGAGGAAGCTTTTCTGCCAATATCATGCACCCAAGAGTGAAAAAATAGAAAAAAGTCTATTAGACTTTTTTGGTTGCTTTAACAAAAATCCTATTTAGCATTTCTTTAAGATATGTTTTTACAGAAAACAGTAACAACTTCTTAGAAATCATAGTGTATGTATAAAAATATACCTGAAACCATTTCACAAAAAAGTTTTGTAATAGATCACAATAGGCCAATATTTCACGTTCACTCACGTAATTATTTTGCTGAATTGTGCTATGTCAAGTTGGTTAAAGAGGACAACTATGTTTCCCAAAATAGTCTCTTCTATATGGCTCCAGGTTAGCTTTGGACAAAAAGGACCTTTATAAAAATGTGGCAAACAGAAGTAAAGCAGGAACCACAGTCATGGTCACCATGGGCAGAGGCAAAGGTGCCTGAAAGTCCCAGCTTGTCCTTGCGCTCCTCTGCTCTGCATCTAGTTCTATCTCCACCTTCTGGAGCCTGCTGCCCAACGGCGGTCCCAGGACTACAAGCAGACACCATGCTGTGGACGCACAGACACAGGAGCTTCCCAAAGTCCTTTCCACAAGCTCTCTTATTGCAAGATCTGACATGGAAGCTCTAATTTGCTCACCCCTGTCAGTGCTGCAGGCAGACTAAGGATCCTTCCCTGATCCTCTGACTCCCACCTAGGCTTCATTTCCCAAGCTACTCTTACAATCATGTAAGAACGAACTGCTGTTAGCTCTCCTTTATTCTGTGATACACATAGTGGCATAATTCCAAATGAATTCCAGTAGAGCTACACATATTATATACAATAAATATTACATATTATAGAATATTTATTAAGTTATGTACATATAATTCGGTTTCTGCAATATAATTCCCTGAGTCATTTGCTATATAATTCCCTGAGTCATTTGCTATAGCCTCAATATACATAGTAGCTAACACAAAACATGCTCAATATTTGTTGAGTGTAAAATGAATAGCAAGCTGATTATATACGTAACACAAAGATATTAATTCTACTCAGTTCCCAGTAATTCTGGAAAATCACATGAAGCATCAAAGGATTGAAGTCCAACTTGTAAATGTAGATTTTTTTTCTAAATAAAGCAATATTCAGAGATGACAGGTTCCAGACCTGGCCAAACATGTTGTCTTTCTGCATTATCGTGTCAATTCATCCTTCTCCTGTAAAAGCAAGACATTTCTTATATTTAATTGTGAGGTAATACCCTACACACAACCTCATTTCTATGTTGTATATTATGTTGCATTCCAACTTATTGATAATTTGGAAATATACTGGGACAATGCTAAGATCTATGAGTAAAAAGGAGTGTCCCTAAAGTCTTCTGGTACCAAATTGTGTTAGTCAGGGTTCCCTAGAGAAACAGAACCAACAGAAGAGATCTGTAAATATGAGATTTATGAAGGTGTCTCATGAAACCATGGGAATGGAAGAGTCCAAAATTCATAGGGCAGACTGTGAAGATGGCAGCTCTGATGAAGGGTCTGGATGAACTCTACAGGAGAGGCTCAATGGTTGAAGAAGCAGTGAAAGAGTCTCTCTCCTTCCTTAAAAGCCTTCATCTGATTGGATGATCCTTTGCCCTTGGGATTGGCATCTATAATCAGTTGACCTTAAATCAGGATCACATTCTATAACCTGGATGGGCCTCATCCAATCAGCTGGAGCTTTTAAGAACAAAAAACCAAGGTTTACTCAGAACAATAAATTTTGCCACAGGACTACAACATCAACTCATCTGAGTTTCCTGCCTGCCTACTTCCCTCATGGATTTTGGACTCAAGACTACAGCATCAATACTTGTCTGAATTTCCAGCTTGCCCTACAAATTTCAGACATGCCACCCTCCATTATCATATGAACCAATACCTTAAAATAAATCTATTCCTCTCTCTTTCTCCTCCCATCTCTCTTTCTCTCATATATATATGAGAGGTTCTCTAGAGAAGCAGAACCAACAGGAGAGATCTGTTAATATATATATATATATATATACATATATATTTATTATATATTACATATATTTCTATGTGTACACATACACATACATAAATGTATATTATGCATGTGTATATATATATACATGCATATAGAGATACACACACATACGTATATCCTATTGCTTCAGTTTCTCAGGAGAACACAGACTATATACAATAACACAAAATAAGGAGCCTTGAAAACAGACAAATGTTGGATTTCCCACCCATACTGCTGAGGCTTGCATGATGTCATAACTTGGATGAATCAAGAACTGACCATGTTCTGCATTCCGTGTTGATATCTTCCATTTGCCCCTCCACATCCACTCTCCTCTCTGCTCCATCTTGGTCTCTGTTTGAGGAGCTAACTTGTAGATGGCATCAATAGGCTCCTGAGCCCTCCAGCTTCCGGGTGGGTAGGGCTAGAGAGAGTCAGGGAAGCAACTGGGTTGTTCTGTGAAGACTGTGTAGGGCTTCCATTCCTGCAAGGTCACCTCAAACTGGGTATAGCCTCATCCAATGGTTACTGTTTTTCCCAAGGTGACTAAAGGTAACCACTCTTTCCAGACTTTGCTCACCTAAAGGTGCTAACACTTCCATTTCTACTAGCCACAAGTCTTTACACCTTTCCTTGACATTCCTCTACACCCACACCTTTTAAAATAGACCCCTTCTGAATAAACTCTCCTTAAATTATCCCTATTTCAAGCATGCCTTCTGTTTCTTGCTGGCACTCTGACAGATACTACTCTAATGCAAGGGAACGGTTGAACTGCCACTCTAAGGAAAGCAACATAACAGACCCAAGAAGCACAGTGATGAGATAAGAACCTGATCATTGAATGAGATTGTTCCCAGAATCCTAAACAAGAACAGCTTCACCTGAGTTCTTGGAGCTTCATCATCAGGAACACACACTTGGCTTATAGTGGAAAGTATATTCTACAAGTTATAGCAGAGTCAAAGCTAGCTCCTTTATTTTTAAATTGAACACTCGAAACAGAACTCTATTCAAGAAAAACCTCAAATAATAGTTATCAAAAAGGGGGGGGGAACTATTTTATAAAGATAGAAAAAGACACACAGAACTACAAAGGCAAAAAAAGAGATGTAAAGAATATGACACATACAGAATTGGGGCCTTCAAATAAGACAGGATCAGGCATTATTTGCGTTTGGCTGGTGTTTTAGTTTCCTTGGCTTTTCAAGGAAACACCATGCAAAATGGATTGGCATAAACAATGGGAATTTATTAGCTCATAGTTTTGGGGCTCAAAATGTCCAAACTGAGGCATCATCAAGGTTATGTTTTCTTCCCAAAAACTGGTGTTCTCGGGCCATCTGCCAGTGGTCCTTGGTCCTGGGCTCCTCTGCCACATGGTAATGCACCTGGCAGTCTCTCCTGGCTTCTGCCTTCTCTTCCAGGTTCTACTGACCTTTAGATTCTTGCTTCCCGTGGCATTCTCTCTCTATGTCCAATTTTCATTCACTTATAAAGGACTCCAGTCAAAAGATTAAGACCCATTCTGAGTTGGGACTCACCTTAACTGAAGTAACCTCATCAAAAGAGCCTACTTACAATCACATACACAGGAATGGATTTTAAGTTTAAGAACACATTTTAGTGGGGTGTACACAGCTCCAAACCAGCATAGCTGGTGAAAGGCTTCTACACAGCAGCTGTACACTTAAGATGAGACATGGACTTTCAGGCATTCTACTGGTGTATGCCCTGCTACTCCACCAGATCTTGCGTTCTTTGTAACCCTTGAGCCAGTGATCCTGAAGGCAGGGTACAAGACTGGGTCTAGCATGTTAATACAAGTCTGGAAGAAAGAGAAGTGATATCGCTCCCTTCATGATTGGAAATATTTGGAAAGGGTCCAGGAACTTTCACAGCTTTAGACTTAAAGAATGTGGAAATAGCATCAGAAAAGACAATCCCAGTCTTCCATCTGGGTCCCTTTTCCTCAAGTGTGGTGCTTCCAATGATGGCTCCAGAGCTTTTCCTAATCTGTCACAAAGTGAGCAGCAGATTCTCCAGTGTACAGTGGAAGTCTTTGAGGTCAAGCTGGCTAGTTTGTAATTTGGTATGGGGACATTGTGGAAGTTGAAAGTTAAAACTGTTGCTGTGCAAGGAGTTTGCTTTGTGTGAAGTTTTGTGAAGTCTCTGGTATAAGAAAATTTAGGTATGTAGAGGTCAATAGCCTGGTTGCCTTGACAATAGCAAGCAGAACACCTGAGTTATCATCATGACCATGACTTCTGGTCAGGGGTTAGTATGCAGAGATAATATGCGGACTTGGAACTGGAACAGATCATATAAGACCTTGCAAAACTTAGATACGACTTGCATCACTATTTAGAGATGAGGTAACCAGAGAGACTCTGGAACCAGTCCTCATCAGACCAGACCTCTGTCTCAAACAGAATTTATAACATTTTTCCAGAATTGAAATATATGCATCTTTTATTCATCACAAACATAATATATGTGCTATGATTAAATGATCGAAGAATCCACTGTTTAAGACAAAGTTTCCTGGAATCGATTCAGGAACTAGTCCACAACTTTGAAGAAGATTTATCCCATTGCTTGAATGTTACCCTAGGAATGTTAACTATTTAACACCTCCACTTCAGGCTCCCCTCTGCGCCCTCGCTGTGTCATTGGGGAAGTCCAGGTCCAAAAGCAAAATTCATGCAATGCATGCTTGAAGTATGATACTGTCAGCACAATGAGAGACAAAGCCTGCACAGATCACAGATAGTTCCCTCCAGCTATGGCCGAAATCAGAAGTGAACCCAAAAGGATGCAAAACAAAGCACAAGGAGTGTCTGGCACACACAGTTATCTCAGAAAATTCAATTAAGAAATAAAGTGTGCTTAATGAACATAGAATTAAAGCAAAAATAATCTAATCATCTTGTGATATATTTGACCTTATCTGCAATAGACCTTGAAGAATTATATTTTCTTCAATATAGCATATATATTTCTGAAAACCAGGATATTTCTGTCCATAAAATGCAGTTTTTTCTTACTGATTTCTAGGTAAGCATTAATACATTCTGGCTATCTTCACTGTCCTTTTTTTATATTCACTTTTTTTGCGTTTTTATTTGATTTTTTAATAAATAATACATTCAAAACACTGTATCTTGGGAAACTGTTTGACAGTATTAACTAAATTAAACATCCACATCTCTTATGACCCAGGAACTCCTCCCCTAGATATATGCCCAATAGGAATGCATGCATATGCTACCAGAAGACGTGTATGAGAGTGTTCATCGCAGCACTAACCATACTAGGTCTGTCAGATGCTGGCTCCCTGAAAATGTCATCAAATAATCTGTTATAAGACAAAGTTCGATTTTTTGCTTACGAGAGTAAGGAAGAACATTACCTTGCCATAATCTTAATAGCATCTCCATAAGGAGAGTTATATTTATGGTTTGGGATATGGGTTTTTCTGCAGGGGAGGGGGAAAGAGTATTGATTATGATTAGGTAAGGATCAAGACATAACAGCTTACTGTTGGTGGACACAGCAAGGTAAGGTTTCCAAAGAGTATTGGAGAGTACACTGTCATGTGATGCTATCTATCAAAAAGTTGAACAGCCTGATGTTTGTCTAAATGGAATTTTGGTAAATTCTTTAAACAAACAATGAATTCATCTGCAGCTTTTATCTACCTGATCAAATGTATCCTGCAATAGTCAAGTTACATGAAAGTAGACAGTAAATGTTACACGTGCAGATGGTTTAGGTCAGGAGTCAGCAAACCACAGTCCATGAGCCAACTCCAGCCCTCTGCCTGTTTTGTAAATAAAATCTAATTGGAACACAGCCATGTGCATTCCTTTAAGTGCTGTGCTGCTTTTGTGCTCCTACGGCAGAGCTGAGCAATCGCATCTAAAACTAAAAGGCTTCTGCAAAGCCAAAATATGGATTATCTGGCCCTTTACAGAAATCAATTCAAATGGCCATGAACAATAGAAAAAATCACAGCACATTTGCACAATGAAATACAATACAACAGTGAAAGTGAGTAAAAACTGCCCATGATGAAACGAATGAGTCGAATTAGCACAATGCTGAAAGAAGCCAGAATCTTTTTATGTGATTCTATTTATACTAAATTTGAAAATAAGCAAAATTAATGAATGACATGAGAAAACCAGAGCAGAAGGTTTAAATGGGGAAAACTGATTACTAGATGTCTTTTCAATGAAATAATTGACATTGTTCAAGACATGTTTTGTGTTATCTGATTCTGTGCCTTGCATTGTCTTTGAGCTACTTTATAGTTCTATAAATTATAAATAATGAGTAGTAATGCAATTTATTCTTCTCTATGCTTATGCAAATGAACTTTGTTAGGTGGAGATATAATTGATTATTTCCCAGTGGATATTTGCTAATGTTGCATCCATTACTTTAAGACATTCTCATATTCCTAATTGCCTATGTTTACCTGTACTTTGGATTCTCTTTGAACTGTTTTTTAAAAGTATCTTACTAGTTTCCTCATTAATTGATGAGATAAATAAAATCATTACCATATACACATTTCATATTTGCATGAGAGTCACGGTTTTATACACTTTTAAAGATTATTTTTAATGCGAGAGAAAAGTCATGATTGTGGTTCCCATCAGAGAGGAAGTAGTGATTGGAGGGGACATTTGGAGGGCTACGGAGGTGCTGGTAATGTTTGATTTCTAGATATAGGTGTTTACTCTACACCCATTTGAGCTGTAGACAAAAGGTCTTTGCAATTTTATGAATATGTGTTATAGATTCATGAAACAGATCATTTTAGAAAACAAAATAAATAAACCATGAAAAAATACACTGAAAATGCCTCCCACAGCTAAGCACTTTCCACCTCACAATTAGTCACTACTAGTTTTTTATTTATGTATTATTCTAGACTTTTTATAAAGAATATAAAAGTAAATAAGAATGCAGACTATTATTCCCCCACCACTGTTTTACATAAAAGATAGCACAAAAGATCGAATACATACCCTGTTCTGTGCCTTTTATTTTTCACTTAATAATGCATCTTGGAGATCTCTTATCAGTACATGGAACCTCTCCATTCTTTATCACATGCTATTGTATTTCATTAAATGGATGTGTCACACTTTAGTTAACCAGTCCTTTCTACTGATGGGCATTGGGGTTGTTTTTAATCTTGTGCTTCATAGAAATGTATAGAGCTCCTAGATAAGAAGAAAAAGACAAGAAAGGAGAGAGGAAAAAGGCATGGAAATCTAGAGTGGGAAAAGACTGTCAGTCTCACAAAGGCCCTGAACACTTGTGGACTGAAATATGTCTAAGGTGGGGGGGCGGGGGGGGGCGGGTCCGTGACACCAAACTTCCTCCTTTATTTAAAAGGTTACCTATTTAAAAAAAGAAAACGTCAGCCAAAACTGCCTTTTCGCTAGTGAGAGTCTGGGAAGCATGCATATATTGGACCTACAGGGGTCAAAGGAAAAAAACGTGAATATTGGGGTCTCCTGCAACTCTGAAAAAGACAAAATATGTGATTAACAAACAGCTAGTATTTTGTGGCCAGGAATAAAATGCCAACAGTCTTCAGCTTGCCACTTAACTTAAAGCAAAGAGTAGTCACTTGGGTAGGCCGCCAGAGGCTGGGACCCCCAAAACCACTGCCCAACCGAATAACAGGCCCAATTTGTAATTCTCCCTCATTTTCCATCCCTGCGGGACTGAAATGCCCAGCTGCCTCTTCCTAACTAAAATTGATTTTGTCAAGGATGCACCATGTTCTTTCAACTCTAGAAAAGAATGGTATGAACTGAACTAGAGAAAAACGATTGTTCTTATTTGCACAACTGCTTGAAAACAAAATGAGATTACTGGCACCAAGGGAAAATTTAAATGTTTTCCCCAGGCAAGAAGAATTGACTTTCTCACTCCAGATCAAGGTAGCGGAGATTTTACGGCTCGACCTAGCTGAAAGAAAATGAGGAGTCTCATAAACCCAAGCCATTTAAACACACATGCACAGGCACCCAAAAATGCTCTATGCTGTGATTTATGCAAATGTGTTAATTCATAATTAAAAGGTAATTAGGATCACTTTAATGCCCCTTTTCTCCTCTTAGACTGCCTCAGTGGAAGACCCCGTCACATCAACTTGGGGTGTTTATCTATCAGTTCCAATGATTTTATTGTCTTCAAAATAACTTAGCTGTCGCAGAGGCTGCCTTGGGGATACCAGTCTCCAAGGAGGAAGCTAACCTAACAGCCAGTCCATTCTCATCTCCCAGTTATTGACACGCAGAAAGAGAAATATTCACTTTTAATAATAGGGCTCCTTTTCATGCAAAGACAGTAGAGGATTTCTAGAATAAATAATTCATGCTCCTCCAAGCTCCCTGAGAATAAATTTGTTCCTTTTCTGTTTTGTTTTTCTTTGAGATATGACATCTTAGGAAGAAGGGGCTAGAGGAAAGAAAGCACTTTCTGCTTCTCTGGATATATCACACTGGATGTTTCATTCCCTAGTGCAACAAACCTCAAGATCAACAGACAAAAGCTGAAAACCTTTTCCCAGCAGACAGACACAGTGCCATCTAAATATTCCCTCAAAAGATAGCATCTCATAAACAGACTCAACAAAGGGATGCCAGTTTTCCCTTTACATGCACGCACAAACATCACTGTCAAGAAAATGGCCATAACCCAATCCAGTAGGAAATTTACATCTTATTGACCACATGACTAGTTCATTGTAACTCCTCTTTTAGTTTGCAAAAGTTCTATATTCTTTATATGTTTGATTTAATTTGTCATTAAAAGAAAACAGAGTGCAGTTTTCCAATAAACTATCTACCATGCTTGTCAAAGTGAAGTGTTTCTGAGAATCACCAAAGAAACTTGACTACATGCATCCTTGGGCACCATCCTTCATGGTTCCTGGTTGGTATGTCTGGCATAGGACCCAGGTATTCTGATGCAGGCTCCACACCTATAGACTGACAGACGCTACACTATAATTCTAATGAACTATAATGAGGCTTAATGCTCTATGCAAAACTCCCCTCCTTGACATGAGTTTATTAGTCATTTCTCAAGATTAACTACTAGTCTTTATGTGCCCTTGAATGGGACTGCTCCTTTGAAGGAAATTACATATTTGGATTATCTGAATGATACTATGGGAGTCATAATTCTAGGAAGAACTGAAGCAGGAACAGAGAAATGTCATAAAATCCAAGCTCTTAGGTAGTGATTCAAAAACTGGAGGAGAGAGTGGTGCAATGGTGGCTCAGTGGCAGAATTCTCATCTGCCATGCCGGAAACTTGGGTTCAATTCCTGGTGCCTGCCCATGTTAAAAAAAAACAAAACAAAACTGGGGGAGCAAGACAGGGAGGTTGTAACATTTTCAGCTGAAAAACTGATGAGAGCTACACACCCTTTTCCAAGATAAAAAAGCATACTGATACAAATTTTACACCATTTTGGTGGGTTCACAGACCTCAGGTTATAAACTCTCACCCTAAGCCTGTGTGTCCCTAGGTCAAAAACTTAAGAACAAAGCATGGCCTGAGTTTAGGAATGTGAAGTCCATATGTTCTCGATGAGGCAGTGGCTACAACAAAATGTGTTGTCACAGACCTTTCATGAAAAGGGAGGCAAGGCTTCCAATTCCAAAATACAAAGGCACTTGCTAACAAATCTACCACTTCCAAGCTTTCTAAGGTAAAATAAAGGTTGGCAGATCCAGATCACATAATCCATGCATATAGCCAGAGCAGATCATTTTAATCCTAAAGTGAAAGAATTTAAGAATGGAAAATGTTAGGAAAGGAATAGGGATGTTTTTATTTTGTTATCTTCCTGAAATAAACCTGAAAATCTCTAATTATGCCTGTGCCTTGGTTATAGGCAAACAAAATAAAGCATTCTGCTATGGCTTTGTGACTATTCCCCACATGGGCTACCTATTATATTGTATATAATAAGTCAGCAAAATAGAGGAACACTACCAAGGTCTAAGGAGAGCCAGAAATTCCATGAGGATATTAAGTGTGTTCATCATATTTTATCTATCTGACTACACAATTAGAGGAGTGGTGAGATCATGTCTACAGAGCAAAGCAAGCCTCTCTAAAGGAAGGTATTATATTAATGCAAACATTGCTTCATCATCTTAAAATGGAATATCATTGCCATCTGTTTATTTCCTAAGAGTTCCAGGAGAATTAACTAAACTACGATTTTTAAAAAAGACTTAGTACATATGATATATGATATAAACAGTTAATATGCAATATATAATATACACAAATAGTTAGTAACAAATGGAATATATTGCATAGAATATGCTATAACTAATCAAAGACTGTTAAAGGGCCCAGAGAAAAGAAACTGGAAATCGTTAGAAGGGCTGATTAAAATGAAGGGAAAAAGAAGACAGGAGTTGAGGGACAATTAATTTGTACCACAACCAGCTGCCTCTTGTGCAGAAACTACCCCAAAGCAGAGTGGCTGGTAATAACAATTTATTTGTGAGTCTGAGGGTCAGCCATCTGGGTGTGACTCAGCTGGGACAGTTCATCTCTGTTCCCATGGTGTCCTTGACTCACTTGTGTGTGGGGGGGGGAGACCTCAGCTGGGACAGTTGGGGTGCTTTTGGCTAGATGCAGTGTTTAGATCTTTCTGTATGTGCCCCTCACCCTGCAGCAGACAAGGTTCTGAGAGGACAAGAGCTGAAGTTTCAAAGTGTCTTGAGGCCCAGACTCAAATCTTGCATAATGTTAGTTTCACTGTAATATATTGATCAGAGCAGGTCATCAGGCAAACACAGATACACATTGTGGGGAAACAGACCCTACATCTTATCTTGCTTGGAAGAGTTGCAAAATTTGCATTTCTACCAATTTTTCATTTCTACCTACCAAAGATACTATTCTACAAAACTGTACCTCATGCAACACAAGACTTTTTTTAGAAGAGGAAAGACTATACTTCATTAAGTTTATTGACCTGAATGCTAAAGAGTAGTTAGTGGATAAATGTAGTTGCAGCAATTTGTATTTAGATGGGGATTGTGGGGGTGCAGGATGACCAGATGGAATGCTTCCTCAATTATGTGTCAGTTGAGCAAATTCTTTTGTCAAGAAGTACTAAAACCATAAGAAACAATTACCTCTAACAACTCTCGTAAATTGATTTATTAACAAATATAATGCAGTTATGAACATCTAAGATTAAATGATTGAATGATTCAACACAAAATATATGAAATGATGAACCCATGGGCTAGTTACCCAAGTCCAATTGTCAGATAATTCATTGCTCACATAGATTTTTAAAATGGATAGAAAAATTTCATTTCAATGTTGAACAGTGGAATAATTAAAAAACTCTCCACATATTTTTTTCCTCTACTTCTCCACTATAAACAGAAAGAGGAATACAGAAACTTTATCAGACTTGGAATTAAGAAATAGATATTTTAGTCCTAGTATAGCATGAATTTGCTGCAACACAGTACATAAGGTATGAGTTTCTATCATGTGAACCGAGCTATAGAAGATGATCTATATTATTATATACACACATATATGCACCCAAGCATATATCTACATACACATACATGCAAATATACATGCAGAGAAAGAGAATGAACTCACAGAAACCAATATCATCTTTGAGAAAAGTGTAATTAAAGATTTCAATCCCTGCTATTTCTCTTGGCCTTTTATTCCCAAAACTCATTATTCAAGTAAATACTTGTAACTCTAAATCTTTCATTTCATTTTAGCAAAAACCTTTTATATTCCTTTTATGTTGAGACTCCCTTTCATTTAAAAGGTTCTTCTTAGCAAGTATTAAAAAGACAATAATCCTAAATTTGTTTGCCCTTCGTTAAGGATACCATAAAAACAAAATCATAGAATTCTAGAAATGGAAAATTTTAGTTTTACTTTAATTTTTAGTGATTAAATATATACTACTACAGCTTTCATTCACGAATTACTAATCCCAATATTTAAAAACCATTGCTTACATGTGTTTCATATACTGCCATGAGTTTAAGCCAGATATAGTTGTACCAATTTTGCATATAGAAAAACTGAGTAGAATAAGTGATGAAGGACTTGTTGCTATATTCTTGTTAACAGATGGGAGCCCAGATAATGGAAATTTTGATCTGATTCAAAATACTTACTGCAAAAGCAGGTGAAATTTCCAATTCTAGAAATGCACTTGACGAGTTGATGCACTTCAAATCAGCTAAGATTAACAGAGATCTCCACTATCTGTCAAGACTGAGAACTGGAGAACTGATTTACCCTCCCACCTGAAACAACTAGAAAAAAAATCCCAGGCAAAATATATGCAAAAATAGTTTTACAACACTGAAACTCAAGCAATGCAGTTGAGGACATAGAGCTGGGAGTCCTGGGAGGCCAGACTTCTAGAGTTCATGAAGCAAACTGCCAGAGAGAAAACAGCTGCACAGATAGAGAATTTCAGAAATCTGCAGAGGAACCTACTTTAGTTTTCAGGTAAGTATTGATCAACACATGTGTGTAAGGAAACTAAGGCCAAGGAAAGAAGCAGAACCCAAAAGCAACAGAGGGAACAATCTCTGGAGCTCACACAGACCAGAAGTAGTGCCCCTCTCAGAGTAGAAAAATCTCAAAATTCATGAGGTTTCAAGTAGAGTATTCAGAATGTGCTACTTCAGTAGTGGAGCAAAATTAACCCAAGCTAAGTTCTGCTCTGATCCCTCTTTACAAGGCTTAAAAGCAAGTCTAGAAAGGACCAAGCTGTTTTCAAGTAATTTAATTACATTCCAAAGCAAAGCTCAGAATATTTATAGGATTTCAGAAATATCCATCACAAAAACAAGGTAAAATCTCAATGTCTGGCATCTAATAAAAAATTACCGGGAATCCAAAGAGGCAGGAAAATATGGCCCATAATAAGAATGAAAATCAATCAAAACTGACTCAGAAATGACACAGTTGGTAGAATTTGCAGACAAGTGCATTAAAATGGTTTTTATAACTGTATTCCATATTTTCAAAAAGGTAGACAGAAAATTGGACATGTTAAGTAAAGACAGGTAAGGAAATAAAGACCAAATTGAACTTCTAGAGATGAAAAATACATTGGATAGGATTAATAGCAGAATAAATATTGCAGATTTTTAAAAGGGAACTTGAAGACATAGCGATAGAAGTTTTCAAAAATGAAACAAAGAGAAAAAATACTAAAACAAAATCAACAAATCAACAGTATGGTGTGAAACAACAACATCTAATAGGAGTCTCCCTAGGAGTGGAGAAAGAGGAAACAGAAAAATTATTTGAAAAAAATAATGGTTGAAAACTTCAACCATTTGATGGAATTTATTTGATGGAAACTATTAATCCACAGATTGAAAAGCTCCACAAACCCCAGCCCTAAAAATATGAAGAAAACTACACTAATGCACACATTAGCTGAATTCATTATCCCCAATTGCAAAACAGCCAGAGGGAAAAAGGAACATTATGCACAGGGGGACGAATACAAGAATGAGAGCAGACTCTGCTCTTCAGAAACAAACCAAGCCAGAAGACAATAGAGCAATGTTGGGGAGAGAATCCTGTCTCCACAAAAGACATGCTCAAATCTTAATCCATGTTTCTGTGCATGTAAACGCATTTGAAAATAGGACCTTTGGAAGTGCATTATTATAAATTGTGGCCAAATTGGATCAGGGTGGGTCTTAATCTGTATGACTGGAGTCCTTATAAAGAAAGAAAGTTCAGATGTGCTCAATCACAGAAGAAGCTGGAAGTCAGAAGAAGCCAGAGAGGAGAGAGAGACATCGCCAAGCAATGGGAACTGCCACCGCTAGAAGACTTCCAACCCTGGAAGAAAACAGGGTCTTGTTTGTGCTTTCTTGATTTTTAACTTCAAAGCCTTCAGAACTGTGAGACAGTAAATGTTGGGCGTTTAAGTTAACCCACTATGTGGTATTTGTCATAGCAGTCCTGGCAAATTAAGACAAGCAACATTGTTAAAGTTCTAGGAGAAAAAGAAAAGTAATTCTTTAATTCTATGTCCCAAAATAAAGGCAATATAAAGACTTTTCAGACAAACAAAATCTGAAAGAATTCATCATGAGCAGAACTGTACTACAAGAAATATTTAAAAAGTCATTCAGGCAAAAGGGAGAAGAAATGAGCTAGAAATCTACATGAAAGAATCTAAAGTGCCAAAAATGGGAAATATGTAATTATATAGGATAAATATAAGGGTAAATATAAAGAATTTTTTTCTTAGTATTTAAATATCTCTAAAATATTCACTGGTTAAAAAATAAGAACAGCAATGTTTAGTGGCACTAGTAACATATGTAGAAGTAAAATTTATAAAAATAATAACTTAAGGGACAGGCGGTAGAGAAATGAAAATATGTTGTCATAAGTTTTTTATACATCCATGAAGGGCTATAAAAGGTACACGGATATAAGTTCGAGATGTATACATAAACCATGAAGTAACCACTAAAAATACAAAACAAACAGAACTAGTAAGCCAACAAAAGAGACAGAAAGGAACCATTTAAACACTCAATCCAAAAGGAAACAGATGGTACAAATAGAAAACAAATATCAAGATCATAGCACCATATCGATAATCATATTAAAGAACCCAAGGTTTAGCATCCCAATTAAAAGGCAGAAGTGATCATATTGAATAAAAAAGCAAGACCCAATTGTACGATGCACATAAGAGTACCACTTTACAAACAACACAAATAGGTTAAAAGTAAAAGCATGGAAAAAGATAGACCATGCTTATACTAATCAAATACTAATGATAATCTAAATAAAACTTCATTGAAGAAGCTCTTTTTATTTGTATGTGTGAAAGCAAAGCACCCTAGATGCTTTTTAAAAAACATTCATGTAACTCCCTTTTAAAATGTTAATTACACAGCCTTGCACACTAGTTCCTTGGGGATTGGAGAGGAATGAAAGCTGAAAACGGGAGATGAAACTGTCTCTCTTTGTATTGTATTTCTTTTCTTTGGGCTCTTTTTTTTCTGTTGAGTGAACAGTAAAAGAAAACAGCAACATAATCTTGAGCTCCTTTTGCTTGGTGCACCAGACACATTATTGATCTGGTATCATAGTGTATATAAAGCAGTGTTTGCTTCAGTGACTTCAAGCTTTTCCTCCAAATAAAAGGCTGTATCTATGAAGACAGGTGCCTACAAAGGTAAATTTAGGAGAAATAATTTTCTAGGTTCATTCTATTTCCCTTCCTACTCTGTTTCTCTCATAAGAAAATGACAACTAACCAAATTAGATTGTTTCATTATAGTAGATCATTGAATATTGCTTAGCTTATGCACAGATTTTTGTCAGGTTATCTTTGGAAGAAATTTAGTTCTGTGCATGGGTAAAGTGCCATAAGGAAAGCTAAAGACATACATCTTCAAAAGCAGGACCTGTAGTGCATATAGAGACAGTGCATTTCCTTCCTATTTTGTTGTCTAATGGAATATAACTCCTAGAGGACAGGGATGGGTACGAGAAGACAACAGAAGTTAGATGAGGCCTGGGTTAGCAGTAAAGTTGGAAGAGAGGCATGAGACCCCTGAGCATATGTGAATTTAGTTGAAGAGAGGTTGAGACTGGACAAGAGGATGAATTCTAGCATCTTGACTTTAGTTGAAACAATAAGAAGTGGTCAAAGGAGAATGATTTGTCCATTACATGAGTTCATACTGCTACAAGCTCTGGCTAGCACAAGCAGACAAAGAATATGTTTCATTTCAATGGACACTTTGCAAGAAGTGAGTAACTGTGGAGAGAAGATTAGATGGTGAGAGGCAGCCATCTTGGAAAGCTCTCAAATCTACTCCAGGGATTTAATAAACATAATCTCTCTGGCACCCAGGATAAGATGTTCCTTCCTAAAACTGGCAGGTTTTGACCCAGCCATTACCTATCTTGATTCCAAAGCTGAGAAGAACACCATGAAACTATGTCTCCTTTGTGAGACCAACGGGCCAAGAAAATGAACATCACCATCAAGGGCATACGCAGGGAAACAGTTAAATAATAAGCTAAAAAAATCTCCTTTGAAGTGTCCCAAAACGCAGGATCAATGTTATCAAGAGCCACTAACCCACACTTATTTTTTTGAAGAATAAACCTTACCATATATAACAAAAGCAATTTGTCAATTTCTAAAATAGACTCCTAGTGAACGTTGTGGTCTCATAACAGTAGCACAAAGTATAATTGAGTCATCTGATGCTCAAAGGGAGCACTTTGCAGCATCACAGGACTCTGATTCTGTATGTGAGTTTGGGGAGGAGCGCACATGATGGACAGAAGTTTTGGTTATTAAGAATTCCAATAAATAAGAGATTGCTGTATCATTTTCATTCCCAGGTTGGAAATATAGAGGAAACCAAGATGTAAGCCATCCATTTCATCATATGAGTCTGGTAACACCTGTACTAGCCCACAAACAAAATGTCAGGTTTAAATTACAGCAAAACCAACTCTCATTTCTTCATTTTGATCTTTAATGCCTTATAATCTACCATCTGATCCAGTATTGCAGCTAAAAAGCTAGGTTAAGAATTATGAAAACATCTGGCTCCAGCCCAACCAAGTGAACACAAGAGATCACAGCAGAGAACGACAACACCCATCCAGTGAGCCAATGAAATGCACTATCTGCCCCCTGGGTTTCTTCAATGCCTTTACTGGCATTTGACTCTAATTTCTTTATTTTTCTCCTGAAACTCTCAAAGCATTGCCTCTTTTGCACAAATAGATGGAAATTTTGTTCACCCAATTGTCAATAAAGTGGTCCTGCCAGGAGCTCTCAGAAAGAAAACAGCTTAAACCTACACACTTCTCCACCTCCTTCAGTAAACGCAGCTCAGCCCCTCAAGAATTGAAAAGAATATATAAGAGTTCAGACATTTGATTCCAAACTGAATGCACACCCTCGCTAGTTATCAAAATAAACCATTTGAAATTCTCTAAATTAAGATACTTTCCTCTCAAGTATATTTGTTACAGCTCAGGTGTTCTATAATATCTCTCATTCTTGACAATAGTATATTCACTTAAAATACATTCTGGGCATGATTCTGAGAGAGATTAAGTGTGCAGAGGAGTCAGTAAATATTTCTATTTATCAAGTTGAAGGAACAACTACCAGGCTGAAAAGTCAGACAAAAGAGACGTAAATTGATCCTCTATTATCTTCTTGGCAATTACCAGAAGTGGAAACCCCTTCTGTATTTGCTTTTTTTAAAATTCACTACTTTATACTTCTTAATTTTCCAGTATCCATAACTGGACTCTAATATGAGAAAATACATACATCAAAGTCAAGACAAATGAAAAAAAAAAAAAACCCTGCTAAATCTTACTCTTGTTTACATTAAAATCTAAGGATGAGGCTTTTAATTACATAATGTTTACACTGGACACAAGTCTGGGTAGACATCATCAAGGATAATGGTGATCAATTATTAAAATTAAGCATAATTCTAAGGCAGAAGTTGGACAGGTGTAGAGTCAAGGAAAAAGTGGAACATTCTGTGTTTTGAATATAAGAAATACCAGGTTGAGAAAGTACAGGGAAGAGCAAAAGCATTTTAGCAGGATAATAGCTATCATTTTTGAGGATGCTGCAATGGCTTTATTTCCATCATCTTTAAGCCTTACATCAACCTGCAAGGCAAATATTATAATCCCCATTTTACAAATGAGAAAACAGAGGCTCAGGAAATTTAAATATATTCATCAAGGTTAAATAATTGTGCCAGAGTCATATTTAAACAAAATCATATCCAATACCAAGACTAAGTTTGTTTCAGTAAGCCACAGACTTGCAGAGACCACGGAGTTCTCCAGTGCCCATGTAAGGAGATTAAAGAGATCATGTAAAACCATTGGAGGTTTTAAACAAAGGAGTGGTAAAATCAGATTGGCTGTTTGCAGAAGATTCCTTTCTTAGTAAGAAAGACTATAGACTGAACAGAAGTATAGTTACGATATCTTTCCAAGAACAAAGGATTATGTGAGGGCTTATTTATGATCATGACAGCTTGTATGAAAAGGCAAAGGTAGACCTGCCCCAGGCAAGATGGCAGAACGGATGCTTCGGGGTTCTGTTCCCCCATATAAGCCTTGCATAACCGGCAAGAACTGGCAGAAATTTCTTACTCAGGGCTCAGAAAATAGCTAAACGACTGTAATAACAAGGCAAGCACTAAATCAAGATAAAGCTTTCTTAAAAGTGGTAGGATCTGGGTGGGCCACAGTGGCTCAGCAGGCAGAGTTCTTGCCTGCCATGCCAGAGACCAAGGTTTGATTTCTGATGCCTGCCCATACCGGAAAAAAAAAAAAAGTGGCAGGATCTGGTGGCACCCTGGCTGGCCCTTTCCCCCACTCCTCACTTGCTCAGGGGCAGAGCCCTCCTATACTCCCAGTGCAGCTCCCTGGTCCTGGTTCCAGGGAGAGCAGAGTTGCACACACCAGGAGCATGTATGTCTGGTACATTCTGTCTGGTTGGTGGCCTAAAGGACACACCATTTCAGAACCTGCCCTGCATGTAGAAGGGAGCTCACAGAGCTCTCTTAAAAATGCTGCCTGGATCAAGGAAATGGTGACTTTAGGGCATACAGTGAAGTCCCCAAGATTATGAGGAAACTGTCTTCTAGGGAAGAAGTGATATTTACAAGCCCAAGCAAGATCCATATGCAGAAAGGATCAGGGCCGCTCTCTGTTCTTTGGCCTGAAGCTATTCTCATACAACCTATTGAATGGATAGGCCCCTAAAGAACACTTGCACAAATCAATCTGCAAAGACTGGGGAAGGTGTTTTCTTTTTTGCCTTCATTTTTCTTGTTAGCTCCTGGTATACAAGGAAAACTCCCGTCATAACACTAGCTGGATCCAAATTTAAAAAACAGATGCCTAAGAGTCTAAATTCCCAAAACACATTAGAATCTCATAATGTCCAGGCTTCAAAAAAAAAGTTTAAAAAAATACAAAGAAACAGCAAACAATGACCCAGGCAAAGGAGAAGATTAAAGCATTTTAAACTGTCACAAAGAGGACCAGACTTGAGCTATCCCAGAGAAAGCCTTTTTAAGAAATGGTCCTAAATATGCTCCAAGAGCTAAAGGAAAACACGAACAAAGAACTAAAGGAGACCGTGGAGATGATAGATGAATGCAAGGAGAATATCAAAAGAAAGATGGAAATTATGAAAAGGAACCAAATAGAGCTGAAAACCAGAGTAACAAATAAAAAGTTCCCTAGATGGCCCGATAGCACACAGGAGCTGACAGAAAAAAAGAATCAGTGAATTTAAGAATAAGGCAATTGAAATCATTTCATCTGAGGAGCAGAAAGACCAAAGAATGAAGAAAAGTGAACAGAGCCTGAGGAGTCTGTGGGTCACCAATAGCGTACCAGTATATGCACAACGGGAGTCCCCGGAGGAGAAGAAAGAGTGAAAGGGGCAGAGAGAATATTCAAGGAAATCATGGCTGAAAGCTTCCCACATTTAATGAAAGATGCAAATATACTCTGTTCAGAGAACGAAGATGTTCAGAGAACTCCAGACAAAACAAACCTAAATAGACCCATGCCATGGTATGTTATAATCAGACTGTCAAATGCCAAAGATATGGAGAGAATTCTGAAAGCCACAAAGAAGAACCAACATGTTATATACAAGGAAACCTCTATGAAATTCTATAGATTTCTTACTAGAAACCATGAAGGCTAGAAGACAGTGAGATAAAGCATCTAAAGTGCTGAAAGTAAAACATTGCAACTCAAGAATTCTGTGTCTGGAAAAACTATCTTTCAAAAATGAGGGTGAGGGGGTGGGCAACAGTGTCTCAGTGGCAGAGTTCTGCCATGCCAGAGGCTGGGTTCGATTCCAGGTGGCTGCCATACCTAAACAAAAAAAAGAAGAAATGAGGGTGAGGTTAAGACATATCCAGATAAACAAAAGCTGAGGAAGTTGTGACAAAAAGAGTTCTGCAGATTAAAAGGAAAGGACAATAGACAATATATGGCAGCTGCATTAAAGAAATAACATCTCCAGTAAGGGAAATGACATGGGTAAATGTAAATGCCAGGCCACTGTATTTTTGGTTTATAACTCCACTTTTTACTTCTTTCAGGATCTAAAAGACTAATGTATAAAATGTAATGATAAATCAGTGGTTGTGGACTATGTAAACATGTAATTTGTGACAAGAACTACATAAAGATGGGCGGATGAGAGGCTTAGGAATATAATTTGTGTATACTATAAAAGTTGAGTTGGTATCACAGCAAATGATACTGTTATGCATTTAGGATGTTAAATTTAAACCCCATGGTAACCTCAAAGAAAATAGCAGAGAATTTGCCACTCATTGAGACAGAATTTAAATACAGGTTGCTGGGTGTGGGGGATGGGGAGTCACGGACAGTTAATGCATAATGATATAAGGTTTCTGTTTGGAGAGACTGGAAAGTTTTAGTAATGGAAGGTGGTGAAGATCACACAATTTCGTGAATGCTGTTAAACCCTTTGAATGGTATGCTTATGAGTGACTGAGTTGGGAACATTTATGTTATATGTATGTCTCCACAGTTAAAAAGACAATGACAATTAACTGCAATACATGCTCTTGGATGGGGTCTAAGAGGGAGGAGAAAGGGCTCGAAAGGGATATTATCAGGTGTGCTGGTTTGAAAGGATGTATGTCCCCTAGAAAAGCCATGTTTTAATCTAAATATTGTATGTTTGAAACTGTAATCAGGTCATTTCCCTGGAGAGATGATTTAATCAAGAGTGGTTGTTAAACTGGATTAGGTGACATGTCTCCACTCATTTGGGTGGATCTTGATAAGTTTCTGGAATCCTATAAAAGAGGAAACATTTTGGAGAATGGGAGATTCAGAGAGAGCAGAGAATGCTGCAATACCACGAAGCAGAGAGTCCATGAGCCAGCAAACTTTGGAGATGAAGAAGGAAAACACCTCCCGGGGAGCTTCATGAAACTGGAAGCCAGGAGAGAAAACTAGCAGATGACGCCGTGTTCGACATGTGCCCTCCCAGCTGAGGGAGAGAAGCCCTGACTGTGTTTGCCATGTGCCTTCTCACTTGAGAGAGAGACCCTGAACTTCATCAGCCTTCTTGAACCAAGGCATCTTTCCCTGGATGGATGCCTTTGATTGGACATTTCTATAGACTTGTTTTAATTGGGACATTTTCTCAGCCTTAGAACTATAAACTAGCAACTTATTAAATTCCATTTTTTAAAAGCCATTTCGTTTCTGGTATATTGCATTCTGGCAGCTAGCAAACTAGAACATTAGGACATAAGAAAAAATTGGAATAAAGACTATAAGGATTATATGAAGGTTAAATTGCTTGAACTTGGTTACAAGTGAATGCCCTTGTTCTTAGGAAATGTACATGACAATATGAAGTGTTCAAGGAGCATAATGTCTACAACCTACATTCAAGTGTTCAGAAAACAGATTGATTAATAGATAGAAGACAGACAGATGATGATGGTGATAGGTAGGTAGGTAGGTAGGTAAATGGGTAGATACATAGATATGGCAAATGTGACAGAAGTTAAAATTTGTGGACCTGGGTGTCAGAGGGTAGGTGTATGTTGGAATTCTCTCTTTGAGGATTATAGCATTTTTGTAACTGTACTCTAAATTTGAATGTATTTCAAAATAAAAAGTTGAAAAACAGACGACATACGAGGCACATAGGGATAGAGGCAAGAAAATCTGGAACCTCATTAGTCAGAAATTGTCTTTGTGAATCTGGCCCCCCACAGCCCCCACCTGTGATATTTCAACATAATATAATCTACAAATTGAAGCAGATTCCTTGATGCCTTCTCATAATAGCAAGAGCATCTGTCACTTATTTATCAAATATTTACTATATGCCATCTTTATTATAAACATAGTAAATGTACTTGCTCAGTTCTTCATAGCTAGAAGATGGTATAATTACCAACCATTTACAGAAAAATAAACTCAGAGTCTGAGTTAAGCTATTAACCATGGACTCCAGCTCTGTGCCATACAAAGGCTGTATATTCATTAACTTTTGGTCTGTGCTACATCTCCTGAAATTGGTGCAAATTAATTCCATCAGTACATACTCAGAATCGAACAACCTCGTCTTATCAGGTTCCTGGCTGATGTTGGTTCTCTTTCTGGTGCTGTTAAACAACCAGGAGCGGCATAAAGAAGTCAGCTTAATGTCTACAAAGTTCTCCATTTCCCACATATTTTCTCTGGGTCAGGATGAAGACACTACCTGAGTCATTCTAATAAAGGAAATGTTAAAAATAAAACACAAACTGTTGAGAGCAAGAACAAAAATTTAAGGTTTCTGCAATATTTGATTATTCTAGCATACAGTTAGGTTTTACTGCTAATTATAATAAAGCTAAATCTCTGGCAGCCCATTAGGATTCAACCTAACAAGTATTTATCAAGAATCTACCTATGCTATGTGGGTTATGTGTTAAGCACAGTGAAGGCTACAAAGAGATTTGCAAATTTTTGAAATGTGATCTCCACCTCCGATAAGGAGATTTTAGACAGGACTTGGATGTAGCATCAATCAGAGTAAGGCAAAGGCCACGAGCCTAGCAGGGGTCTATCAGCTCATTAAAAATGTGCTGCCTTTGGATGATTTTTTCGACATAGCTCAACTCATATTTCATCTCATAATCTGAAAAGCACTATTTTAGGGAGAATACGTTCATGGCATGAAACTGTATGTGTTAGATTGTCCAGAATAAACACTCCCAAGTCCTTCAACAACTCCGTATATAATATGGCTTAAAGACACATTCATGCATTGGTCAAACACTGGGGCTGAAAAGTGCTTGAGACATAAAAGAAAAAAAAAATCATGGTCCTGACTCCTAAGACTTTCATAGTGGCCTCAGGGAGAAAGATTGGAAAAGAAATGACACTGATGCAATGTGAGGTGGGCTGTAACTGAGGCAGAGCTCAGAGAAACGAGCCGACTCAGGATCAATGACCATTCTGTGAATTTGTCTGTGACCCTCTCAGAATGAGATAGAAAAAAGTAATTGCAACTTTCCAATATGGCAGGCAGTTGTCCCTTGAAACAGATACCACACTAACCTAAATTTACTTTGCTCTCATCTGAGCTTTGAGGATTTAACCGGAGTTGAGCAGGCAGAGACGGTCAGGCAAAGAAACAGGAGTTCTTAGTGGAACAAAAAGCAGGGGTTATACCTTAGCTAATCCCACCACTTGTGCCCTGGATCCATTTTAACTTCAGAGCAGTCCACTTTAAATGCCATCATTTCTTCCGCTCTCTTTCACTGGTCAACCCTCTGAGGACAAGTAAGCCAATACCATGCCAATAAATCTATTTCAACACAGACCCCTATGACCTCCAAGTTGACTTATTCTACCCATAAGTCCCTGTCCTTGTATTATTAATATAGATTTTCCCTTTCTGTTTCTCTTTCTTTGGCTACTTTACAATACTTCTCTTATTGCTACTCTGTGTACACCATGTTAATGCTGCTGTTTCTGGTACATCCATCTGAACCCTCTTCTTTCCTCACTGCCAGATATCATCCCAGGGCAGCACCTTCTCCTAGGACTCCAGACCTGTGCATCCAACTGCCACCTGGATATCAGTGTTGATCTAAACATGTTCCTCACAAATTTCCTCCCTCATTAAATCACTATCCATCAAGTCATACTGGTTAGAATTCTAGAAATCAAATTGGACTCTTCCTTCTTATCCTGTCCATGCCAAAATCCTGTTGATTCAAATTCCTTAATAACTTTAGAATCTGCCCCACATTTCCATTTTTACTGCTGCTGCCTGAGATCAGGCCCCCATAACTTTCCATCTGGAAGACTGTACCAGTCATTTCACTGACCTCATTTGGCTCATCATTTCCAATCCATCTTCCAAACTGAAGACAGAGTGATCTTTCTAAACTACATTATCAATCATGTCACCAGCTAAAACCCTTCATTGGTTCTCCATGCTTTCAGGATAAAGTGAAAATGCCTTAATTTGGCCAACAGTGTCCCAGCCTACTTCTAACACAGAAACCCCTCATTCCAGCCATGCCTAACTACTTTTAGGCTTTTATGCCCCTAAATGCTCCCATATCTTTTTCCTCTACATGAAACTCTCATTCCTCTCCCTCTTTCTCTGCCTGGTTCACCGTACATCCATCAAGAATGTGCTGAAGTGTTAACTTCTCTGTGATTTTCCTTCCTTTTGGGCCCCATAAGCTTTATTGCTCACCGTCTTAGTTTGCCAGGGTTGATATAGTAAATACTACAGAGTGGTGGCTTACACCACAGGAATGTATTGTCTCACAGTTTTGGAGGCTGGAATTCCAAAATTAAGGCGTCAGTGGGATCTTACTTTCTCCGAGGTCTGTGAAGCTCTGGTGGTGGCTCATTGGCCACCCATAACTCAATCTCTCTCTCCTCTCCTTCTGTCTCCTCACTCTTCCTTGACCAAATCTCTTCTGCTTACAAGAACTCTGGTCATATTGGATTAAGGCCCATCCTGACTCAATTTCATCTCACCTTAACTAGTAGAATCTTCAAAGATCCTATTGACAACCACATTCACACTCACAGGGCCGTGGATTAGCACTTGATCACATTTTGTTGGGAACATGATTCCACCTGTAACAGTGGCCTACTGGTCATTCTCCCTGATGAGATGCTAAGTTCCTTTGTGAGCTAAAATGGTTCATTTTTAATTTACGCACAATAACTGGCACAGACCTCTAGTAAATGCTTGTAGAAATAATGAATGACCATATATGCCATTCTTCTTAGATGTGGTTTTCAGACTTTCGCATTTGCTTTTTTGTAGCTCTTGTAATCCCCATGTCAAAATCTGGTGCCAAGCACTAAACACAATATTAAAATTTTAATCTACCCCCTAATATTAGTTGACCCTTTGTGGATCAGTATTTCTGTTAATTTTTTTAGAAGGACTGCACAAGGTTGACCTATATTTAATTTACTGTCAAATAAAATGCCAAGTTTTGGTTTGGTTTGGTTTGGGGTTTTGTTTGCTTTTGCTTTTTTGTTATTTGTTTCTTTTGTTGTTGTTATTGTTAATAAAATTACATAAAGCCAGTCATTTTTTCTCTCTTCTGTGTATTTGCTCTTTATCCCTTGTTCTAGTTTGCTAGCTGCTGGAATGCAACACAACAGAGACAGATTGGCTTTTAAATAAAAGGAGATTTATTTTGTTAGTTCTTCAGAGGAAAGGCAGCCAACTTTCAACAGAGGTTCTTTCTTACGTGGGAAGGCACAGAATGGTCTCTACTGGTCTTCTCTCCAGGCCTCTGGGTTCCAACAACTTTCCCTGGGGTAATTCCTTTCTGCATCTCCAAAGGCCTGGCTGAGCTGCAAGTGCTGAGGTGAGATACACTGAGCCGCTTGGGCTGTGCCATACTGTGCGCTCTCATTTAAGCACCAGCCAATTAAGTCAAACATCATTCACTGCAGCAGGCATACCTCCTAGCCGACTGCAGATGTAATTAGCAACAGATGAGGTTCACATACCATTGGCTCATATCCACAGCAACAGAACTAGGTGCCTTCACCTGGCCAAGTTGACAACTGTATCTAACTACCACATCCCCCAAGTTCAATACTTTCATTTAATTCCATGAACAGGCCTTATTAATTTACACTTATAATTCTATTTAGACAACAACTTTTGAACTTATCATCTGTCATTCAGTATGTTAGTGATTTCCAGTCCAAGTTTTAAACATTTGCTTATTAGATAAGTATGTACTTTACATATTTATCCAAATTGTTAGGGGAAATTAAAAAAAAAAACTGGGACAGATCTTTGAAGCATGCCACTAAATAATTTTCTACAGATGAACATCAGTGCACCAACCCTCATTCTTAGGTAAAATTCTGGAACCTTCATGTTGCAGCTCACTCACAGTATTCTGCACAAGGTATCCTGAGAAATCCTATAAAACGATTTGACTTATCTAAGTATATTAATCTTTCCAATGGTATTTAAGATTAGTTTTAAATGACTCGTTTTTAGAACATCCATGTGCCCTTCCACATGTTCATTGACCTATTTCATCTCTAAAATTATTTAGCAATTAACATCACATTTACAAATTGATATTTTAAGGCTGCACATTTTCTACTTTCTAAAAAACTAGCACGTTTCCCATCTTTTGTCACTAGGCCTCCCTCTCATCATCATGGGATACAGTTCCTCTGGGCTAAGAGTCTTAAATGCCTATAACACAGAGGTTCTCTCACTAGCTGTTCAGTTCCATCTATCCCAGCATTTTCCTATCTTTCCAGCTTCAAAGGCAATTACTTTAACAGAAAGGAGAGCAGAAAAATCAGAATTGCATGTTTATGCAGTTGTGCATTCTTTTGGACATCAGATCCGCATTATACTATTTGTCCCAGGCATTTTGAATGACCTCATTACACTGTCCTTGCTCCAAGCAAAGCTGATTAGTATGTTAGTGTTTGTGTCTGGATTAAGTAAATATTTTGGATCGGGCTGTATTGGAGCAGCTTTCTAATCTTGGCCTATTCTATAAACTTGATTTAAAATTGTTCCGTTGTTCTGAATTTCAGCTTTCCTAACACTACAAATGTCGTTTCTCGGCATCCATTTCTTGGTTTTCTTGGGTTATTCCTTTGTCGTTTGTCCCTGCTCGTTTAACAGAAGGACCCATCCTGTACCCTCTTCCGATTCTGTAGTCAGTAGTTCTAAGATTCTGGCATATTTTATTCATATTGCCTACTAAACCTAAAATCATAATTCATCAGACACGTGTCAGGTGGTTCTCTCCAACCATCTTCCCAACAGCTGCAAATTTCTTCCACAACTGTTAACACATGCAGAAAACCTGCTCTTATGTGAGCTCAGCAGAAGTTCTCAGTTGCTCTGGCAGGTGCCTGACCTGGCAAATCTGGAGAAAATCATGTTCTAAACAACCTGTTCTAGGTCATTACTTTTCCTCTAAACTTAGAGCCCCTCCTTGACCTAAGCTGTATTCCATATCCTATAAGCTTTCTGTTATCTTGACTGCTGTGAAATATTAGGTACATCTGATCTTGAGACAAAAAGTACAAGACTGTTGCTCAGAGTAGAAAATGAGGTTCTTTTTTTATCTCCCAAAGAGAGCTAATGTGAGGATTTTCCCTCGTATCCCAAATATCATTTGAGGTCACCCAGCCCCTAAGATGAAGATAAAATAGGATAAAGTAAGCTCAAACCTTCATTCCTTGTCCTGAGGAAGTTCCAATGCCCTCCCCATGATATGTGCAAATTCTCAATGGGTCTGCATTGTCATAGCAACTTCTGGCTCCAAGTTTAACTTCCACTGCAAGCAATTTATGGATGACCTCACCATTTCTCGCCGTGTTTTAACTTTTCTTGACTTTTCACTGAAAACAAAAAATATTCCCATAAAATATTTATGTGAGACAGCTGCAGCTTTCTTGCTTCCAGCTCCAGGAAGAAGCAACCCAGAGAAGAAAGCAAAATAGAGGGAAGGCAATTTGGAGCCTAGGGTTCCACCGTGCTTGAGGCCTGCCCTGCCTCTGGACCACCTTGCTGTGGGAGATATTCTATCCTTTCATTCTGCAAGCCCATTTAATTGGGCTATAAGTGCAGTCAAATGCATCTTAGTGGGTACTCTTCAACTCCTCTTTATCTCCATTGCAAATTGCCATATTGCATGTGTTACCCCAGTCTGTAACACAGACACAGTACAATATGTCAGGGATGGCATTCTGAGATACAATTACATGCAAGCCATGGACACCTTATATAATACCAAGTCTCCAGAATTGGGATTCAAAGCTGGTCTTCAGCTGTCTGTTTACAGATCTTATCTCTTTCGGTCAACTGCTTCTACAAATGACTGATTGCATTCATCACATGCTTTCCCCCCCTAACTTCTTTTTCAGAAAGTAACTTTAACTTCAATCTTGAAGGTGCCGTGCAGTTACCTTCATTTACCACCCACAGGGGGTTGAACTAAATGTTCCTGAAGGTCCTTTCCAGCAGTAAAATTTATAACTCTATATAAGAACTAGTTTCACTATCTGCCAGAGATTACACGTAAATGCTTTTCTTTTATCTGAGCTTATGTCAGGTGGGACATCCTCTAAATCTAAAAGCAAAAACATTTTATTTAGGATCCTTTTAGAGCAAATAGAACAAAAACAAAACAAGTAGCTGCAATAACAGCTGTCATTTGCTGTAGGAATGTAGAGATGGAGTATTCGTGCCCTTAAATATATAATTTTTTACTGTTGGAAAAATTATTTGGTACTATTGATTTCATTTAAAAAGATTCTCATTAACACTCCAAGTAACATGCATAATGGTTAACATTAAGAGTGAAATAATAAAATCTCAAGTGAGTGAGATCTCGGTTCATACATCTAACTTGAAAACCTCTTATCTTTCATTGGGCCAGAATCCCATTGGCAAAATGAATCAATGATATAACACCTGATCTTACATTGAAGGACATTTGGAAATATCTTGTTCCACATGTAGAAAAAAATGTTGCAGCGTTATACGTGTTCTTTTAAGTATATGGGATTTTTAGATAAAGGAGGGAGAGAAGAAACACTGGCGACACACTTCTCTCCCTTGTTTCTGTCACAGGGGCAGGGGCTCCTGTGCCGTTGAGGCTGCTGCAGCCTGATAGTGGCAGCATGTTGCCTGCTGGACTGTGATGATACAGTTCAGGAAAAACCTCCGTAGCCCTCATTATCTGCTGCTGTGTTCACTCGGTGCCACCTCTGCTCCCTTCAGAATGAGGGGAAATTATTAAATATAATTCTACTAATTACGGTTTGGTAGAAGAATTGGATGGATCTGGAACCGGTGCCCCAAAGGAGAAACCACATGAAGTAAAGACTGAAGAGCTTTTATGGTGGTGCTTGAAGATAATTATAGGTATAGAAACCAATTCAAGAGAGAAAAAATTCAGCCAAGCCCAGGCTGCTTTCATAATGCAGCATAGCTCCCTTTTAATGTGGAACATTAGCTGGTTTTCCCCCAAGGAGAGGAAATTCTCAGTTCTCTCAATGTCAGCCTTCCGGACTCAAAGTCTCAGGCTTGGTGGGGCAAGAGGCAAGTGGGAACTCCAAAGCCTCAGGTGCCTGTTGTAATTTTCTCTCTTTCGCCAAGGCAGTCAGGATGAGGCATAACTCTAGATTGCAACAGGTCCTCCAGCTAGCAAATAGACAGTAAAAGCATCAGATGTCTTCAGCGTATGCTGCATTCTACAAAGCCAGTGTTACTGGTAAACTGATTCACACCATAGCAATATAAAGCCCAAAGTAAATATTGGGAACAATGATACTGACTCATTGTTTAATGGGGCAATCCAGTATTATCAAAGAGTTTAGTTTTTCTCATTAGAATATTATAACAAGTATTCTACTAAGTATTCTGAAGCAGAGTCGCTTTAATTCTACAAAAGGGAGTACAGGTACATGTTAGGTGGCCTGTTTAGTGGGGTGGGTATGGGCAATAAAATCTCTATGAGGTCATTTGGCAACAATAGACTGTAGGTTTCTATTTTACAATCTATGATTTATCTGACTTTCTTGGATGCAGAGTAACAACCCTGGTTGCAAGTAGCAAAATGCATACCCTACAGATGGCTCCAAAGCAGCTGCTCAGATCTGTGGCAATTTAAGAGAGAAACAAGAATCTGGACAGAAGAGTGTACATATCAGGGATACAACAATTCAGCATTTCTTAATGTTGGGGCATGTATTTAACACAATCTTAAATGGTGCAGGAGATGGTTTTCAGTACTAACTGGATGTAAGTCACGGACTTACCAATGAATTACAGTGCAAGAAAGGTATTTCCTTTTCAACTCATCAAGCCATCCTACTTAACAAAGGACAAATACTTACTTTGTTGTCTCTCTTTCTTTAATACTCCTCCAAAACTTGCCAATCTCAATTTATCAAAAAGATAGCAGTTATCCAGTATCAACCTATAAGTTAATAGCATGTTTGTTTTCATTCTCTTGTATATTTTTACAATGACTTTACATTTATGAAATGTACGATTGTTTTTCTGTTTGTGATAGTCACATAAGGGTTCCCTTAAATATATTTAATTTTTTAAAGTAAATTCACTTTAAAATTTTTTTAAAAAGCACTAAGTGAAGAATAATTTGAATGGTATGTGGATCTGGTAAACATTAGTGAAAGCGTAGATGAGTGACTGAAGCTTGGGCAACCCTGTCATGCCTGGAGATGTAGGTCAAGGTTTCCCAGCCTCAGCACTATTGACATTTGGGGCCAGATATCCTTTGTTGCGGGAGCTGTCCTGTGAACTGTAGGATTTTAGCAGCATTTCTGGCCTCTATTCACTAAATGCAGTCCTACCCCATCCCCCTTTTATGATAACCAAAAATGTCTCCAGACATTGAAAAATAATCCCCTGAGGGGAAGAAATCACTGCTGACTGGGAATCACTGAGTTGGAGCAGTAGCATGTCAGAGTAATTGTCCTATTCAGAGGGCAGATGTGAATAGCGTTAAGGGTTGGTGGAAGTGACGGGACGAAATAAGGAATCCAAGGGTGAAAGCCATCCATTAATGCAAGGTTGCACATGAAGTCAGGAAAAGTTGGGTGGATACGTTTTAATAAAGAAAGAGGTTCCCTTTGAGGATTTCACCCATCCACTGGTTCATTCAAATATATTAAGATCAGCCATATCACTTCTAATAAAGGATTCCAGATATGAATTCCCAAAGCAAAGCTCTTGAGGGCCTTTGCCTTAGCAATTCATTTCCCTGTCTGACCAGATAGTAGAATGGCTTTGTGACCCTTCGGAGGGGGGGGCGGGGGAACAGTGGCGAGAGGAGGGTAAAAAAAGACAAGATACAGCCTGCCAATCTGGCATACCTCAGTAGGTTGAACTGACCTGGCTTTTTTATGAGGTGTTTGGCAGCCTGGGGATTTAATTTCATTCTTTTATTTTATGTTTTGGGTGCATATGCCCAGAGGCCTTTGGACAACTGCCTCTTTTTTAATAAAGCTAATAAATGCCCATAGGAAATTTACCTATATCTAAACTGACATAACAAAGCTGATACATCAGAGAGGTCAGGCATGAGAGATTCCAGCAATTTATATAAACGGAGGAAGCTGGCAGGAATTTGGGCTGCCTGGAGTTATTACTCAGGCATTGGCAGTCTTCCAGGCTGTTCATAATTTTAAATAAATTCTGATCCTGGTGATGTATACTTATTGATCAAGATTTCAGAAAGTCATCACCGTGTACTCTTTGACTACCTATTGATTTGAAATTTCTCCAGTTCCTGAAAGAGATCTGGCATTACATTAGCTATTATCTGTACCACAATTTATCCTCCTCTTTGAATCAAGCCTGTGGATAAGTGACTCATTCTATTCCATTTACTACATGAAGATACCTGGGCAGTAACTGGAAAACAAGGTTCTTAGGGCGTGAATCCAATTTCATTACTAACTTTCTTTGGTTATTTCATTTCTCAAACTCTTGATTTCTCCTTAATATTAAAATAAGTAAATGGTCTTATCTATGGATAAGAAATTCTTAGGTTCTGAATGTCAAATTTCTGTTCTAAAAATGTGCTATCTTCTTATGTGAAGATTCTGCTACAGACCTTTAGTCCATGACTTAGCATTTTTCTTGAGTGGCAGTAAGCATGTAATAGGATTTAAGAAAGCATTCTTACTTTCTCAATTTCCCTTGTAAATAATGGGACAGGGCAGCCATGGTGGCTCAGTGGCAGAGTTCTCACCTGCCATGCCAGAGACCTGGGTTCGACTTCCGGTGCTTGCCCATGCAAAAAAAAAAAAAAAAAAGATGAATAATTGGCAAAGTTTCTAAAATGGCTGGTCAAAGTTAGAGGATAGCCAGGGGCCAGAGAACAGCTTTTCCCCATGCAAAGCTCACTGTATTTGTTCATTAATAAAGCAAACATTAGTTTAGAGCCTACTCTCTATAGGGTTCTATACTAGATGCTAAGATCACAGGTCTAAAAAATAAGCAGCCCCTACCTTCCCAATAGACACCCAAAGATGTGCCCATCTTATTCCCCAGAACCTGTTATGTTATGTTACATGGCAAGAGGGAAATAGGGTTGGCTGGCCGCAAAATAGGAAAATTATCCTGGATTATCCAAGCACAACCAACACAAGCGCAAGGATCCTTTCAATTTGGAAGAAGGAGGCAAAGAGCTGGTATCAGGACACAATGTGAGAACAACTTGGCTGGCCACTGCGAGATGGAAAGATGGAAGGAAGTCATGATTCAAGAAATGGGGCAGTTTCTAGGGGCTGAAAATGGCAAGGAAACAGATTCATCCTTAGAGCTTTCAGGAAGCCATGCAGCCCTGCCAACACCTTGATTTGAGAGCAGTAAGATCCTTATCAGTCTTCTAACCTACAGAACTGTAAGATAATACGTTTATGTTGTTTTAGGCCACTAAGTTTGTAAACATTTGTTGCACCAGCTTTAGGAAACAAATACAGCGATGAGCCCCGGAAAGGGTAATTAATTACATGGATCAGAAAGAGTGATTTGTGTAAGCTCTCTGATCCCCTGAGAGCTACAGCTGTTAAGAAATCTGGAATCACAGCAGCAGCAGCTTTTCCAGGACCTGGAGTCTAGTCTGTCCTAGGACAGTTACACCAGGCAAATCCACTTCTTCTATCCACTCACCTGTACCTTGAGTCCAGGATCCCTCTGCTCCTTAATACGTCTAGCCGCAAATATTCCCACTCTTCTGTGCCAAGAGAACTCAAAGCACAATTCTAGAATATTCAACAGTACTTACAAAGGCATTTCATTTTTTTCCTGCAAATTCTCCACCCTTTTTGGTGTTCTTCCATGTATCCATGTCTCCTCTATTTTTCTGCCCTTAATAATAAAGTTCTACGAAAAAAATACGCTTTGAAGCAAATATTGAATGAGTGCCTGCTGTATTCATGGTGCTGGTCGAAGCAGAAATGAATAAAACAGTCTTTCCCCTCAAGAAGCTTACAATTAATATGAAATGGAATAGAAAAAACATTAATTTATTCTACAAACACTTATTGAATGCTTAACTTACATCAGACATACGTTTCAATATAATATGAGACAGAAATGTGAGCTCTATAATAAAGCTCTTAACAAATAAATGTAGAAATGAGAGGAAAAGGTAGTTAACTGAGTGATGATGTTACAAGTACATACCACCTTCCAAAACCCAACTTGCTGGTGTAAAACACAGCCAAGAATGAGAAGGGATGATAGAAAAGAAAAAAGTCTCGTGGGCAAAAGATAAATTCTGAACACTGAGAATTCAAGTATCTTGTGTGTAAGATGGCTTCCCACGCCTTCATTCGGTGTCTTTTTTTCCCTAATTTTACACACCATTCTAAAGCATTCAATTATCTTGTATCTTAGCTCACAGGCAATCAGAGACAGTAAATTAGAAGAGAGAAGGATTGCTAAAGATGGGCACGCCAGTTGCAAAAGTAAGCAGTCTGACAGTACGGCAGCAAGAGCAAAAGAGAAAGACAACCGAAAGCAAACTTAGAAAGCATGCATCAGTCAGTCAGTCCTACAACCAAACCTGCCATAGACACCCTGCAGTCACTGGTGTTTCTAATAATGATTCTGAAACTCTTAAGAAAAGTAAAAATTATGCTTTGCATATTCTATGTAGGAAAGCACAGAAGTATGCCATCACTTTCACAGAGACTTCATCAGAAGCTGTTAAAATATTTAAAATATCGGTGCTTTCCGGAGGAAAATGCTTCCCTGTTCCACACGCTCAGTGCCCATGGGAGCATGGGCAGTGGGTCTATATAAATGGAGAAAGAAGATGCATTTCGTGACCAGAACATACTAAATATGTCTATTGAGTCAGTGGCTAAACAATAAAAATTCCCAGAATATCACTGTTTGTGTTTGCTACTAGAAAAATCACAGTTCAGAGTAAATCATTTGAGCAGTCATTTTGCACTGGATGCTTGTTTGCAAATGTCACATTGAAAATATAACTACATTATGAAAAAAGTATTTAAGTTCATCACTAGTGCCTGACATTTTAGAGTGGTTTTTACTCGGTTTTTATGAAATACACTCAGGGTAGTTCTGATTTTCGCAGTTCCATTTAAAATTAGAATGCTAAACTATACTGAAAAATTTCCTAGGTAAATCTGTAAGAATTTGGCTTCCTAGATAATCCTTAGCAAGCCAGTCACAGAAGCTTCAACTCTTTTTCTTTATATAGATCTAAGACATGATACCAGCCTATCTTTGATGAAGAACAAATAAAGTCGTAAATAATATCAGTGCATTTGGGAAAGATAAATAGCTATGGAACCCCATGGTGGGGAATCCAACCCTCTGTGCTTCAGAATGGATTAAGAATCTGCACTTATCTTGGTGGACTGGCTTTTACCAAAGACTGTACAAACCCCAGTACACACAAAGTGAGCTTTCCACACGTTCTCCTCGTGCCTAAGAAGTAAACTCCTATTTACAGGTCCTGTGATGTATTCATATCATCACTCTCCCTCTTAATTTCCATACGGAATGGAAGAATGAGCAGAAATTCCAATCATTAGTCTTCCTTGCTCCTTTCCCAATCTTTATTAAGAACTGGTGAGCAATAATATTAGCTCATATTATAGCTGCTTACTCTGTTCCAGGCATTTGACAAGGATGATCTCATTTAATTCTCTCAACAGCTCTATTCCATAGATATTATCATGCCCATTTTACAGGTGAGGAAAGCATGCCTTAGAGGAATTTAGTAGCTTGCTTAAAGCTACACAGGTGGAAAATAGGGGAATTTAGCAACAAAATGCCAGAGAACACCCACTTAACCACAGCAATATAGTGAATTTGAACATTTTGGGAACTGGGCAGTAGCATGTGTTATAATGTATAAACAGAGACAACCAGCAACAATTTGAACATTCATTTCCGTCTTTGCTAGAGTAATTACCTGCTCTAAGATGCTGTCATCCATAGATTAATCACTTTAAAAAGAAGACAAATTGCTGAAAGAAGAGTAAAGATGCCGGAGGTTGGGGCAGGGGAATGTGTAATAGGAAAAGAAAATACTAACTAATCATCCTCAGGCTCTTTCTGCCTTCAAAACTGACTTGACTTTTTTTTTAAAGGAAGGCATCTTTCCTATTCCTCTAAAGCCTGTGCTACCTCACTGTTTTCCTGTCCATTTCAGCGTGGCATCGCGCCGCCTCAGTTACTCATGAGTATTGAAGGTGTGTGCCATGTCCCACAGCCAGGGTAACAAACTGAAAGATTTGTTGGAAAGAGCATGAGCTGATCATTTATCTTGTCAAATATATATGTGTGTGTGTGTGTGTGTGTGTGTGTGTGTGTGTGTGTATTATTTTGAAGTATAATTAATTGGAGAAAATTTTATCTTCAGAAAAAGCACATGGTAGTGGAATTAGCTCTAGCCCTAGGACTCAGAAATCCAAAATCCTAGCTAGAGTCAAAATTCATCTCACCTCCGGGGGGGACGGCATCACCATCTTCTTGAAATTCTTTTCCCTCCTCTGCAAAACGGGAATAACAACAATGCCTGGCCACCTTCCACATTTTTTCCTAAGGATCCAATCAATGTCAAAGTGACCTACGTCTATGAAATACTCTATCACACAAGGTTGCATTATGATGACAATGTACTAAAATGTTTAAGAAGCAAAAAAGAGATGAAAGGGTGCCAAGAAAGTCAAAGTTAATTATAAAGAGTCTTTCCTGAGAAACTAAAAAATTACATTAATAGTAGCCATAAGCTACCCTTCTATGGACTCATACCTACTATTCTGTCTTTCATGTAATAGAGTTTCACACATTGAGAGGGCCTTCAAACTCTCTTAAATCTTATCTTCTCTTGGTTAAAAGTTTCTGATTTCCTTCTCATCCCATTTAGGATATGGTCCCCAAGCCATCAATCACTTTTTCCATTTTATTCTGATTTGCCAATGCCCCTCTTAAAGAGAATACAATATTCCAAACATGGTCAGGTTACTACAGGTATTATCGTCACGTTTGGCCTACATTACACACTTCTATAAAATGCAAAATTCCATTGCTTTTCATTGGGAGAACAGACAAAATGTTTTTCATCATGTGTGTTTGCCTAACAAAACTTACAAAACTTAAAAAAAAAAATACTAAATCCAGGATATTACGTTTATCTTCCTGTGGTGGATTGAATACTGTACTCCAGTGTGGAGACGTTCTTGGTTTCAGTCTACATTTCGTGGGCTGTGGACCCCCAGATCTCTTCATGATGTTACTTCAGTTAAAGTGCCACCCAACTGAACCAGGTTGGGCTTCAATCTGGATGACTGGAGTCCTTTATAAGTAGAGTGAAAGTCAGACTGAGAAGCCAAGGGGAGCAGCCAGAAGCTGGAAGTCAAAGAAACCCCAAAGAGAAAGAAGACACCTCGTGTGCATTGCCATGTGATGGAAAAGCCAAGGAACTCCAAAGACTACCAGCCAGCAGAAGCTACTCACCTGGAAAGATGCAAGCCTTCTAGCTTCTGAAACTGTTTGCCAATAAAGCCTTATTGTAAAGCCAGCCCATCGTGTGGTATTTGTTTTAGCAACTGGGAAACTAAAACACCTCCTGTAATATCATCATATTGATTTCTAACTATTCTTGCAATCCGATGAATTCATCTTGAACAATTCTCATCCTTCATATTAGCTCTCCCTCCCAGTATTCTGCCATCCACAAATTGGATAATCAAATCATTTATGCCTTTATACAAGTCATGGATAAAAATAAATGTACAAAACAGATGTAGAACAAAGCTCTCTTGGAAAGTTTCTAAAAAACCACTTTTAGGTGAATCACACACTCAGACAAAATTCTTTAGGAGTGGATTTCAACTCACTCTGAATCTCCCTACTTAAACCCACGGTGTATTTCTAGAACTGGGTTGGCCATCTACCTATTTTGCCATTATGATAATCCAGATACCATTTTCCTATGTTCGATTTTTTGGAATTTCTTCATTTCTCCATGATTCCAAAATAATTAGTAAAAAAAAAATAAATAATTCGGGCAGGACACGGTGGCTCAGCAGGCAGAGTTCTCCCCTGCTATGCTGGAGACCCGGGTTCGTTTCCCGGTGCCTGCCCATGCAAAAAAAAGTAATTCACTGCTACATTAGCTAGTTCTTTTTATAATATTTATCAAAATTTTGAGACTTCACATTTTAAAAGCAGCCAGAGACTCTCAACTTTTCCTCTACTGCAGGTTTCAATTACCTATTAAATATTTTTGTTCTGGCTTCCCCAATCCAAAAACTGTTTTCCTTGAAAGAGAATTCAAAATCAAAATAGTGTTCCTGCCTTCACCCTTTCATCTGTTAACATCTCACTGGTTGTAACTAGCAGAGAACTCTTGCTTATCTATTTGATTATTAATAATTCTAAAAATACCTCTGTATTTTCTGCCACACTTTCCATAAACTTTAGGGTTTTGTGTGTGTGTGTGTGTGTGTGTGTGTGTGTGTGTGTGTGTGTGTGATTTGTAGTAGTCTGGAATATTTTTCTCTCCTCCAACTATCTGTGCTTCTTTAGAACCTGAGTTCACAGAGCTCTTTGCGCTCCCATTATTTCCATAATTGTGCATTCCAAAATTCATTTTCAAAGCCCCCATCCCTCTTGAGCTGTCTCCTCTTTTGGAGTCACAACCGTCTTGTAAAATAATTACCTGTTGATACCATACTTAGGCTGTCTTATAGAGAATGCTATCATAGAATCATAGGATTTGAAAATATTTTTAAAATAGCAGAAACATAAAAATAATCTCCAATATTATCGTAAGTTTTTATTATAACTCTAACTACAAGTCTTTTAATTAAGGAGGAGGAGAGAGGAATGTAAGGATTTGAACATATAAATATAGAAATTAGCAAAACTCAATTTAGCAAAATCGTAACTGCCAAACAACCTCAGCATCTATAAAGAATCCATCAAACTGAAATCATGTTTGAAGTAAAATAATAATCCTTCACACAGTGCTAGGCTGTGTAGGGATTACAGTGATAAATGAAACAGAAGATATCCTTGCCTCACAGAGTTTATGTGCTAATGGAAAAGATACACAATAACAAGTCAGTAAAGCATCAAACAAAATAGATGGGAGTAAGTGGGATGATGCTGTTTTAGAGAGGCTGGCCAGGGAAGGTCCTCTGATAAGGTGATATTTGACTTGGAATCTAAAGGATGAGAATTAACCAGCTATGCAAAGCCCTGGGAGGGGGAGCACTTCAGTTGGAGGGAGTATCTGAAGGTAATGTTCCAAAGAGAAAAGGAACAAAGAAGCATTAGGCAAAGCAAAAACTTGTTTAGAGAATAAAATGAAAGTTCAAGAATCCAAACTACTAGAAATACCTGCAATATACCTAGGGAAGTGCTAAAGATGATTATATAAAATAAAATTGGAGCAAAAGTTCTATTTGAGAATGATGTCACGTCAAGGAAATTCACATACTGCTTTGTGTCCACTTGAGCTATCTTAGGAAAAATGGCTATCTCAGCCTATTCTTATATTTCAACTATAATAACTAATGTAGGAATAAATACATTGCTCACATCCAACTCTATAACTTCAAATATATCTTCAATAATAATTTAATATTTGGCTACTTGATCATGTCCCATTGGATCATATCAAACACTGTTTTCTCTACTGCTGCTCCACAGTTGCTGAGAATTACTGTATGAAAAACAAAAATATTAAAAGCCAAGTATCCGTAGTCTTTCCTTCATCCTGCCTTTTAAAGAAAATTCTCTGTTTGTGATGCTTCTTTCTGAGCTTTTGCTAAAACGATCAAGGTAATGGGTGGAGAAAGGAACTGGAAAGCATCTAAAAGATAAAATCAACTTACATAAAATAAGCCATTGGATTATCTTCAAAAGGAAAAGGGAAAAATGGAAGAGGGTAAAGGAGACAACTGAAAAAAGGTAAAGGGCAATGCTACCATGGCTCAGCAGACAGAATTCTCACTTGCCATGGTGGACACTTGGGTTCAATTCCCGGTGCTTGCCCAGGCAAGAAAAAAAGGGGGGGGGACAGCAGATGAGGACAAGAGCAAAGCTCAATAGAGTTTTGTAAAAAGAGAAAAGAGACAGAGAGCAGCAGCTACCATAAGTGACAGCAAGAGGAAAAGGAGGTCCAATGAGAAGATGGCAGCTTAATGAGGTGTGGAATTTAGTTTGTCCTACAGAGCAGCTAGTAAATAGCCAGGAACAAGACAGAAAAACTGCTGGGGCTACATCAGTGACTGGACACACAGCGTACCCCAGTCTGGACAAGCTAGACTGGCTGCGAGCCCACCCAGAACCTTGAGTCCCCCAAGACTTGGCAGCTGGTGCCCCTCCCCAACAAGGTGCTTCCCAGATGGGAAAGGAAAGAGACTTTACTAGCAGCAGGGGCTGAGTGCAACCAAGTTCCAATTTGTGGAATTAATCAACAAGTTCTGACTACTAAAAATAGGCCCCCAGCTCAGCTGAACCTCGAGTAAAAGCTGAGGTTGCTGGGTTTTGCCCTGGTGCACAGGGGGCAGGATTGATGGAAAAAGAAAAAAGAAAAAAAAAAAAAAACAGGCTTTTTGGATCAGACAGCACAGAATATTTGAAAGGGTCTGAGCCCTGAAGGAAAGGAGGGGGCACATAGGACCTGGAGATACATAGAGCAGCATACCAATTTAAGCTCTTAATTGGCAAACCTGAGGAATGGGGGTCCTGCTCTGAAAAGGACTTTTTTTTTTTCTTTTCTTTTTTGTTGCTGTCTTTCTATGGCTTAACTGCTCTTTGGTTACAACTGTAGGGCTTCTCAGGCTCCAACTGCCCCAGGCAAGGGCAGAGTTAAGCTTGTCTGGAGGCTGTGCCTTCCCCAGGAGAGGGGTGGGGCCCAGCTCAGGTGGAATCCCTCCCACAAGGAATTCAGACCCCCGGGGCTGGAAAACTGAAGTGATTAAAGCCAGCCTACAACCTCTCCTCTGTCTCAACCACACCCCCAGCAAGGAAAGTCTGCTGAAGTTAAAGGTACCACATCACCTTATGCTGGTGGGACCTGCAGGTAGACAAACACCACATACTGGGCAGGATAGGAAAAACACAGAGCCTAGAGGAAGTTCTTCCAACCTGCTGGGTCTCACCTTCAGGAAAAACTGACACAGGTGACTCTTTCCTTCTGATAAGAGGCCAGTTTGGTCAGGGAAAATCTGCCTGGGGTCTATAATACCTAAGTAGACCCTCCTAAAAGAAAAAAAAAAAAAAAAAGGTACCAAATAGGCAGGGCAAGAAACAAGGAAATAAGAACTGAAAAATTTTGATCTGTTAAACTAAACCTAAGCTAGAGGTCTAGGATAAGCTGAACGAAATGTCAAAGAACAGGTAGACCAAGAAAATCCTAGGTAAAAAAAAGTGAAAACATTCTCCAGAATAAACTAATTAAGGAAATTAAATGCCCAGATACCAGCAAAAATATAAAAAATCATACTAGGAAAATTTAAGATGTGGCCCAAAGGAACAAACCAACAATTCAAATGAGATGCAGGAGTTGAGACAATTAATTCAGAATGTTCAAACAGACATGGGAAACCTCATCAAAAATCAAATCAATGAATTGAGGGAGGATATAAAGAAGGCAAGTGATGAACAAAAAGAAGAAATCAAAAGTCTGAAAAAACAAATCACAGAATTTATGGGAATGAAATCACAGTAGAAGAGATGAAAAAACAATGGAAACCTACAGTGTCAGATTTCAAGAGGTAGAAGACAGGATTAGTGAACTGGAGGATGGGACATCTGAAATCCAACAAGCTAAAGAAAATATAGGGAAAAGAATGGAAAAATATGAGCAGGGATTCAGGGAATTGAATGACAGCATGAAGCACATGAATATATGTGTTGTGGGTGCTCCAGAGGAGAAGAGAAAGGAAAAGGAGGAGAAAAACTATTGGAGGAAATTATCACTGAAAATTTCCCAACTCTTATGAAAAACTTACAATTACAGATCCAAGAAGTGGAGCACACTCCAAACAGAATAGATCCAAACAGACATACTCCAAGTCACTTACTAATCAGAATGTCAGATGTCAAAGAGAGAGAATTTTGAAAGCAGCAAGAGAAAAGAAATCCATCACATACAAAGGGAAGCACAATAAGACAAGGTGTAGATTTCTCAGCGGAAACCATGGAGGTGAGAAGACAATGGTATGATATATTTAAGATATTAAAAGAAAAAAACTGCCAACCAAGAATACTCTATCCAGCAAAATTGTCCTTCAAAAACAAGGAGTAAATTAAAACATTTTCCGAGAAAAAAATCACTGAGAGAATTTGTGACCAAGAGACTGGCTCTGCAAGAAATACTAAAGGGAGCACTAGAGACAGATGGGAAAAGACAGGAGAGAGAGATGTGGAGAAATTGCCAAAAGGCACATGAAAAGATGCTCAACTTCACTGGCTATTAGGGAAATGCAAATCAAAACTACAATGAGATATCATCTCAAATCCACCAGAATGGCCATTATCAATAAAACAGAAAACAACAAGTGCTAGAGAGGATGTGGAGAAAGAGGCACACTCATCCACTGTTGGTGGGAATATAAAATGGCACAATCACTGTGGAAGATGGTTTGGTGGTTCCTCAGGAAGCTAAGTATAGAACTGTCATATGATCCGGCAATACCATTGCTAGGTATCTACTCAGAGGACATGAGGGCAAGGACACAAATGGACATTTCACCAATGTTTATAGCAGCATTATTTACAATTGGTAAGAAATGGAAACAGCCCAAATGTCCATCAACAGATGAGTGCTAAGCAAGCTGTGGTATTTATATATGATAGAATATTATGGAGCTGTAAGAAAGAATAAAATTATGAAGTATGTAACAACATGGGTGGACCTTGAAGACATTATGCTGAGTGAGATTAGCCAAAAACAAAAGGACAAATACTGTATGGTCTCACTGATATGAACTAACATTAATGAATGGACTTGGAGAGTTTCAGTTAAGAACAGAGACCATCAGGAGGTAGAAATAGGGTACATATTGGGTAATTGGAGCTGAAGGGATATTGATTGTGCAACAGGACTGATTTTAAAAATTCAGTAATGGATAGTACAATACTACCTAACTGTAATACAATAATGGTAGTACACTGAATGAAGCTGAATGTGAAAACGATATAAGGAGGAGGACTGGGGCACAAATGAAATCAGAAGGAAAGAGATGATAAAGACTGAGATGGCATAATCTAGGAATGCCTAGAGTGTATAATGATAGTGACTAAATCTACAAATTAAAAAATGTTTTTGCATGAGGAAGAACAAAGGAATATCAGTATTGCAGGGTGTTGGAAATAGTAATTCACATATTAAAACTTCAATTTATGTGTGAGACTAAGGCAAAAAATGCTTATTTGGTACAAAATTTATATTTTGACTGGTGCATTTCCTAATATAACTTATGAGGACAGTTTAATTGAATGCCGTAAGTACATGGAACCTTGAGTAGGGCGTGAGATTTTGTAGATTTGTCCAAAGCAATGTCCCAGTAAATACCAGAGTGATTTGAACAATGAATAAAAAAGAATTTGCAAAGTCCCCTTGAGGGAATGGCAAGAAAGGAGGAAAATTCAATTTCCCCTTATGGGGAATTCCTGATATTCTCACAAGCAGTGGGGACAACCAAAGCAATAGGCTGAGCCCTCAATGTTGAAGTTTGTTCATATGAAACTTATCCCCGCAAAGGATAGGCTAAGCCTACTTAAAATTAGGCCTAAGAGTCATTCCCAGAGAACCTCTTTTGTTGATCAGTTGTGGCCTCTCTCTCTCAGCCAATACGACAAGCAGTCTCACTGCCCTCCCCCTCTCTACATGGGCCATGACTCCCAGGGATGCGGACCTTCCTGACAACATGGGACAAAAATCCTAGAATGAGTTGGGACTCAGCATCAAGGGATTGAGAAAACCTCCACAACCAAAAGGAGAAAGAAATCAACAAAATAAAGTGTCAATGGCTGAGAGATTCCAGAGTTAAGAGGTTATCGTGGAGGTTATTCTTACGCATTATATAGATATCACCTTTTTAGTAAGGTATAATGGAGAGACTGGAGGGAAGTGCCTGAAAATGTAGAGCTGTGTTCCAGTAGCCATGTTTCTTAGAGATGATTGTATAATGATATAGCTTTTGCAGTGTGACTGTGTGATTGTGAAAACCTTGTGTCTGATGCTCCTTTTAGCTACTTTATGGACAGATGAGTAAAACATATGGATTAAAAATAAATAAATAATAGGGGGAACAAATGTTAAAATAGGTTTAGTAGATTGAAATGCTGGTGATCAGTGAGGGGAGAAGGAGTATGGTACGTATGAATTTTTTTCTTTTTTCCTTTTATTTCTTTGTCTGAATTGATACAAATGTTCTGAGAAGTGATTGTGGTGATGAAAATACAATTATGTGATGATATTGTGATTTGTTAATTATATACCAAGAATGGAATGATCATACAGTAAGAATGTTCATATTTGTATGTTATGCTAAAAAATTTTTTAATTAGGCCTAAGGGTCACCCCCAGAGAACCTCTTTTGTTACTAAGATGTGGACTCTCTCTCTCTCTCAGCCAACACAGCAAGCAAACTCACTGCCCTCCCCATCTCTACATTGGACATGACTCCCAGGGGTGTAAACCTCCCTGGCAACGTGGGACAGAAATCCGAGAATGGGCTGGGACTCAGCATCAAGGGATTGAGAAAACCTTCTTGACCAAAAAGGAGAAGAGAGAAATGAGACAAAATAAAGTGTCAGTAGCTGAGAGACTTCAAATAGATCGAGAGTTTATCCTGGCGGTTATTCTTACATATTATATAGATAACCCCTTTTTAGTTTAAGGGGTATTAGAGAGGCTAGAGGGAAGTACCTGAAACTGTAGAGCTGTGTTCTAGTAGCCATGTTTCTTGAAGATGATTGTATAATGATACAGCTTTCTCAAAGTGACCGTGTGATTGTGGAAATCTTGCTCTGATGCTCCTTTTATCTCTGGTATGGACAGATGAGTAAAAAATATGGATTAAAATAAATACATAATAGGGGAACAAATGTTAAAATAAATTGGGTAGAGGGAAATACTAGTGGTCAATGAGAGGGAGGGGTGAGGGTTATGTTATATGAGTTTTTCCTTTTGTCTTTTTATTTCTTTTTCTGGAGTGATGTAAAAAATATTCTGAGAAATGATTATGGTGATGAATATACAACTATGTAATGATACTGATTGCACACCAAGTATGGAATGTTCATATGTTAATAATGTTCATGTTGTGTGTTGATTTTTTATTTATAAAAATTTAAAAAGAAAAGAGGGAAAGGAACTAAAATTTATTTTTAGGACATTTTGCCAAATGTTAAATGATGTGATTTCTTCCTTTTGACCTTCTCACGAGAACTTCAGGGCAAACCTGCTTTACTTTTCAAGGTTTCATGCAATGGGTTTGGGAATGACGGTCCAATTTAATTGGATGTGTTAAAAATCATGTTTCATGGCCACAAATGGGCCCCGATTAACTGTTGCTTAGTAATCGACTTCATTCCCAAATAATTCTCTTTTCCCTTCTCCAGAATGAGTTGGTCAAGCCATTTCCTTTTTTTCACACTTCTAATTCTCTTGATTTTCAGTGAAATACTTTGCCCACTAATTCATGGAAATAATAGAGAATATTGAAATCATTCACTTCCAGTCCTTCCTCCTCAAATTGTTCCCATTCCTTTATCCATCATCCCTCCTTGTTGTTTGTCCTACAGGGCAAAGTGGCCCTAATCCTTTCCCAGCTAACCGTGTCTGCTGTAATTCAGGCCTGGCCCTTCCTGGGTCATCCTGGATCATGGTGACTGATGAAAATGATGATGATGATGATAACTGATGACTCAGTCTATGTTTCTTTCCCATTATCATGTCACCATGGCAATCTCTTCTCCTGTTGCTCCTTCTCCCCCTGCTTCTTTACAACATGGAAGTAACCCACCATCCAACAGTTCCATTTCTGAAAACACATCCATTTCTGGAAACATAGCAAACAAACCCACAATCCAAAATGCTCTTTTCAAATTTTCTCTCCCCATTCTGTTCCCCAAGACCCAGAATATCTCTCTGAGGCACTTTAATCTTCCTCATTATATATTTGATGATATCTGATTTTTTACATCCAGAAAGTATTACTTCTGAAAGGAGAAAAAAAAAAACATGTTTTGAATGCCAACATCTCTTTCCATATATTCCCATTAGTCATAAGTGCTACAAATTCTACCTCTGAAATTATGTTCAAATCTAACCTTTCTCTACTATTGTTTTCACTCCCGGACTCAGTACTTCTTCAGATATTAGGAGATCAGCTACAGGAATCTTTGTAAGTGAACTTGTTTCTCTTTCACCACTTCGTAATTCTCCTTCCACAAAGCTATCTTCTCTAAAACTCTAATCAGACCACACATTGTCTTACTCAAACACCTTCAGGGCCATTACTTCCCAACTGAAGTTGGAACACCTTGTTCTAGTTTGCTAGCTGCTGGAATGCAATATACCAGAAACAGAATGGCTTTTAAAAGTGGGAATTTAATACATTGCTTGTTTACAGTTCTAAGGCCAAGAAAATGTCCCAGTTAAAACAGGTTTATAGAAATGTCCAATCTAAGGCATCCATGGAAAGATACCTTGGTTCAAGAAGGCCAATGAAGTTCAGTGTTTCTCTCTCAAGTGAGAAGGCACATGGCAAACAGGATCAGGGTTTTTCTCTCTCATTTGAAAAGGATTGTGGTGAATATGGCATCGTCTGCTAGCTTTCTCTCCTGGCTTCCTTTCACAAAGCTCCCTGGGAGGCATTTTCCTTCTTCATCTCCAAAACGCTGGTTGATGGACTCTCTGCTTCTCGTGGCTATGTTATTCTCTGCTCTCTCTGAATCTCTCTCATTCTCCAAAATGTTTCCTCTTTTATAGGACTTCAGAAACTAATCAAGACCCACCCAAATGGGTGGCAACATGCCTCCACTTACTCCATTTTAACAACCATTCTTGATTAAATCACATCTCCAGGGAGACAGCTGCCTTTACAAAAATGGGATTAGGATTAAAACATGGCTTTCCTAGGGTATAAACATCATTTCAAACCAGCACAACCTTTCATGGCATGTAAAGCCCTTCAGAATATTGCCCTGACACTCTTTTCCAGCCTTTTTATCCCATTTCATCTGCCTCCATAAAATTTCATTCTAGGGTGTGTGAGGGTAGGTCAGTGGTAGAATTCTCGCCTGCCATGTGGGAGACCTGGGTTCAATTCCCGGCCCATGCACTTCCCAAAAATACAAACAAAGAAACCCACAAGAACAAACAAACAAAAAATTTAACAAATGGTGCTGCAGTAATGGGATACTCACATGGAAAAAGAATGAAATGTGACCCCACCATAAAAAAAAAGAAAGAAAAATTTGTTCTAGCTGTATCCAACTTCTCCTTTGGATATGAGCCTCCCTCCCTCCCTCCCTCCTTTCCTCAAGCTTTTCCCTCTACTTGGAGTTCCCTTCCCCACTCCATAGCTGATAAAACTCAACCTTACTCAGCCAAACCATACTCACTTCCTTGTAAAGCCTTTTCATATCATTCAGAATCAGCTGTTACTTCTTTTTATGCCCATAGCACCATCCATCTGTCTCCAATTTGAATTTATCTTACAACGTAGCATAATTACATATGGAGCTTTACATCCTTTAAAATTATGAGCTTTTGGAAGTGAAAAATTACTTTGATTCATCTCTGCATTCTTCCTACATATAACGTAGGCACATACTAACTGTTCTGTAAATGTTTATTCCGATGAGTTTGATAGAATCACTCACATCAGCATTGAGGTTACCATCTGATATTAACTTATTATTATTATGTCCCATTTTTTACTCAAAACTTTACTCAAATGCATTACAATTAAATGCTTAGGACTAATTTTGTGTTTTCTTTTTAACTAGAAGGGAGATAGAGCAGAACAGAATTTTATTCAGATATGTGGCTCTTTGAAAGTACCTGTTAAATATTAACAATACTAGTTGGTTTTTCTGGAGCATCTACTATAGGCCAACAACTGATTCAGCATTCATTATATCCTGCAATCTTCTAAAGAAATCCATGCATTAAAGACTATTTTATCTCCATTTTACACATAAGGAATCCAAAGCTAGGAGACATAATTAGCCCCGGATGATATAGTTACGTGGAACCGCCCTATATTAATGCCAATTTTTTTAACTACTGGACCCTATGCTCACAACTCTGTCACACTCTTCCCTTATTAACTGCTTTTGAGGAAGAATTATGATGACCAGGGAAGGACACTGAAAGGGGACAGAGAGTGAAGCTGGCTGATGTCACAGTCTGTGCCCAAAAATGTTCCAAGAAAATTAAAATATATTGATTAGAAATAGGGAGTAAAGGTGGAAAGAAAACTATGGGGCAGCAGTTATGTAACTGGGCATCTGGTAGTAAAAGAAAGACTTTATAATTTGCAAATTTATGGTTTGGAGTACTGGTACTTGGCGTGATGAAGTGTGTCCCTCCTAATCAAGTGTTCTCTTATTTATGCCCCATGCCGCCCTCCCTTGGTAAACCTCAAGACACTGCCCTGAAAATGGCATGGGTGCTTATTGTCATTTTCATGATTTTTGTCCTTATATTAGGGTGCACAACAAATCAGAGAATGGAAAAATACAAGTAGAAATAGCATGATCATACATGACTCTCTCAAAGTGACAAACAGCTTTAAACTCTTTCACCTTTGTCTGAAAAAGATCTGTTTCTGCATTCTATGAGACATTTCTTCAGAATAACACTCCTGAAACCACACACAGAGAAAGAGGAAATGTTTTAGAGTGAACATTTATAAAACACTTGGGAACACTTTCCCTGTGTTAATTGAGCCTTAATTTCTGGGTGCATTATTTTGTCATATATAAACCAAGAAGGGTTTATGTTTTATTTCACAGATGGTTATATTGCATTTCCCTGAGTTTCTTAGCCTGAGAGCTCTATTTCCAAATCTACAGTAATTCTGCTCCTCTTTTCAATTTTTCCTTAGAAGTCTTTTTCCCTTCCCCTTGGATGTCTCTCCCATCACTAAGTGGCTGGGGGGAGGGCCTGAAGAGTCAAACCAAAGAGAAATGCCTCTGAACACACAGCCAGATGCCAAATATGTCTACCCAAGGAGAATTACCCAACTTCTCCTTATTCATTTGCTGCCTTTATGGTCTTATATGTCTCATTAGATCATAAGCCCACAGGGAGAATTTGTGCTTTTAGTATCTATTCAGCAAGTCATATATTACAGAAGCTGAAAAGATGCTTATCTTTAGAAATATGCAATGATGTAAAGTGATAATAGTCATGGAGGAAAAGGACTGACCTATTTCTTGTTAAAATTATCTGCAGCTTTATGTAAAAAAAAGAGATAAAAGTGTTTTATTCAAAATATTGACCTCCAGAAAACCTCCCAGGTGAGTGGAAGGAGCCTTGACTGAGAGTTGGAAAACTGGGTTCCCATTCTAATTTTTCCACTAATTCAGCCAATGAACTTGGACCAGTGATTTAACCCTTTTGGTGCCTGTTTTCTCATCCATAAAATAGGCATATTAACCCCTTACTACCTTCCTCAAAGGAGTTGCTAAGTTTCAAATGAATCTAACTATGTGAAAGTCATTCAATGGTTTAAAATAATAGTTTGGTTGTCATCACTGTTGTTATTACTCTGTAATTTGTTTTTCAGTTGTTACCAGGCAAAGGCCGTGGATTCTTGCCCAATGCACTCAATGACCAATTCCTGAGACACCAGGGTTTCAAAGAGAGAAAAAGTTTATCGCTAGGTATGACGCAAGAGAGCAGATGGCCTACTGGCCCCAAAATTGTCTCCCCGAACTGCAGTGATTCTGGTAGTTTTATAGTATTAAAAGATGGGCTGGTTTTAGGATAATGAGCACAGTGGCGCCAGATGATGTAATTAGAGGCGATTTAACAATTGAGCATGTGCAGATCGATTACATGTTTAGTCATAGGACCTATATAAGAAAAAGGCAGCCTTAATATGATGATGGGCATGATTTTTAACACTATAATGAGGTATCGATGACTTATTCTTAAGTAGGTAGAGTCTAAGCTACTGGTAGCTTATCAAAGCTAGGTTAGAGGTAGGTTAGAGTCTAAGCTACTGCGCATATCAAACAGGCCCATTTTGGTTAGATCCAGTCTCAGTTATCAAGATAACTTTTGGCTTGGGGTGGGTTAGTTCTGAACTCACCCAGGACCTTTCTTTACTAACATTAGGGGCTACCTTTAGTGATCATAAGACTCTAAAGTCAAGAAACAAAAACAGATAAAATAGGTACTAGTGAGAGACAGTCACAAGGATTTTACAATCACAAAGGCACAAGATAAAAGCTATACAATCATTATCAGAGATCAAGGCAGTTGGATTACAGTTCAAAGATTTCAGGTATTTCTCTTTGTCTATTCCAATATACCAAAAAGCTTAAAGAAATATCTATGTATTCATTTAGCAGCATAATCATCCCTTAAATCCTAATAGCTCAGTTACACAGTGATTTCCAGTTAACAGCAGTGATTGAGCACATGTATTTTCTTTTACTCCCTAACATTGAACTTAACTAAGAATAATAAACATTAAAAAGATACAAAATCATAAAGCACAAAGACAAGGCACACCAGGAAATGATGAGCAATGTCAATAGACAATTGGGAGAGGAAAAGTTGATCAAGGAAAACAGCTGGAAAAGTTGAGTGGCAAGTATCTATGGATGCAAGTCAATACAAGCCCCCAAATGGAGAGAGACTCAAGAACACAGGTAGCTGTTATCCTAGGAGGGATGAATGAGGCACGGGTGCAAATAAGGGCATTGGTTGGCAGTCTGTGTGAACAGCAAGAGCTGTTAGGATTCTTGAAATCCCCTTCCTTAGTGACTCAGCTGGAGAAACTGCATGGAGAAGCATTAAATCACTATAACAGGTGCAACAGAGAGAAAGGAAGAGGCACTGGACAGAAATCAAGGTTACAGGAAAGTCTGAACAATAAACAGTGAGATACCCCCTTTTCCTTCACCACTCCAAGAATTTCTGTCCACAAACACGTGCCATAAAGGTGATCAAGACAAGCCCTGCCTATCTACTCATCAATGATTTAGAAATATGGAGGTGAATACCAAGAGAACAACTAAAAACATCACAAATGGTTACCCAGCAAGTTGGGTACTCCTGTGTGTCCATTAAAATACTAATAAACCACTTATGTGTATTATTTTGAGAAAAAGTTAAGTATTTTTTTAAGAGTTGCCTTTTGAAGACTCCAGAATATAGACTAACAAGATGAGTTGATATAGCTTTTGACTTATTAGCTGCAACCAGATTAAATTTAACAGATGGGGAATATAATAAAATTTTCATAAAATGGCAGGTGAAGGTCAGAAAAGTTTTTATGCTGAGTCAGCCCAATCAGGCCAGAATCACATGTGCTTGACAATGTTCATAGGCCTAGCACTTGCAGAAAGGATGCCTTAGAGGCAGGGGTGGCGGCCTGCTGGGGTCCATCCACTGCTACTGAGTTCATAGTTGGCCTGGTACCAGCCACCTGATCCAACTGGACAGTTGTCACAGACCTGCCTCATGTGGGAAAACATGTGACAGGGAACTTCCCTACTAGCTTTTCTCCCTTCCTCTGGTCTTTCTTCATTCTTATTCATTACTGCCTAAGCAATATTTCCAAAATGCTGCCATCTGTCTTCTACAGATCCTTCAATGGATCTACAAACAGACTTCAGAGTAAAGCCCAGTCCCTTCCACCCTTCCAGCCTCCTCTCTCAACACTCCCCACCCACTCGTGCCCACCCAAAAGAGAACTACTCACTGCTCCCTCCAGACTCCCCAAAGCCCCATTCTCTCATCCCATGCCCATGCCCTTCGTCCCCCCGAAGATGTTCTGCCCCATCTTTTCTTGACAAAGACCTATTTCCTTCCAAAAATCAGCTTAAATATCATTGCCTGTCTTCAGCCCAACAGGGTAAACTACTTTCTGCTTTCTCTATATACCTTATATTCATGCCCTGTATTGCAATTGCTTGCTTGAATATCTGTCTCCCCTGCTACCCTGTGAATTCCAAAAAGTTGGAATTAGGTTTTCTCATCTTTCCCTCACCTTAGCAAAGTGCCAGGCACACTGTCATTCCTCAAAGAGTTTGTGGCGTGAGCCAGTGAGGGCTTGAATTACTCTAATATTAATTTGGGCCTCATCACAACTTGCATTTGAACCTCTTCATGATGCTAATGTAAGAAAACACGGTTTCCCTTCTACTTGGCTAACATCTATATTCCCAGGGCATGAGGCCTAAAGACCAACTCAAACAAAGAAACCACATCAATTCTCTTCTCTCCTTAAAAATAAGAAAGAGGAACTGAAGAAAGAAAGAACCCAGTGGTAAATTTGGTATAAGAGAAAATCATCTTTTAATACCCTTTTCCTGCCTACAATAAAATTAGTGTCAGTAATAATCACGCAATAAACATTGTTTTCTTGAATCATTCCTTTGTTTTAAAAATTACCAATATGAAATGATGAATAAATTTTAATTTTAATTACAGTTTTCAAATTCTATGAACTATTTCTTGTGTGAGCTAAAATGTGCACTTGCCAAACATAAATATTACATCTCACAATTTGTACTCAGTTACATCTTGTAAAATTTTTTAAATAAACAAAAACTCCAAGTTGTCCCAAAGAATGACCAGAAATGAAACAGCTCAAGTTTCCTTTCTTCTTCTTTCCAATCTTGTGCTATCATTGTTCATTTCTAACCTCCTGTTTGAAAGCAGGAACATGAAGTGCCAGAGGGCAGGATGACACAAACTGTGCTCCAAGCAAGCTCACCACCCTAACAAACTTAGTCTCCAAACCAACCCCTGTAGCTGGGTCTGCCTGTGTCAGAACCTACTGCAGAACTGGGACTTCTCCAAATTAACTTTCAAGGTATGACATGTTTAGTATTGGAAATATAATATGTTAAATGTGAGCTTAGGTATGTATTCCTAAAATTCACCAGTAACCATACCAATTGCTGACCACTTAGACCAACAAAAGATTTCATTTGGGGGGAAAGAATTTTCACACTGCATTGCTTAAAATTGCCATTGCATAGTGATAGTAAAAGCACCACATCAGCTCATAGTCAGTTTAATATTGATTTTAAATTTTTTACAAAACATGCATCCTTTATTGCCCACTCTCAGGAAGACCAAAGGAAATGTCTTCTTCTCCTTTCTTCCATTGTATTATGGCGTCCCTTTCTTCTTTAATTGGTGAGGAGCAGAATTAGCATGGGGAGAAGCAAGGCTGTCCTGGAAAGCAGAGACAGAGTAGCCTGGCCTGAGTGGTCAGAAATGAGCGTCTGGACCTCCCGCATTATTCTGACACCTTCAGCATTCAGAAGTCACCCTCTTACCAGTAGTGATCAGCCATGGGCCACCTAGCAGGACGGCCTTGGAACAATACCACAAAGAAGGCCAATTCTTTCACCCTCCCACTTCCTTACAAACTTACCTACAGCTCTTGATCCCATGTTCTCTGATCCCCAACATATGTAACCCAAACCCTCTCCTCGCCCTCCATGTCTAAAGCTCGCCACCCCCTCTCCACACCTGTATCACCCTCATTCACCTTCCTGCTAGTTTCCAAACTCATGTTCTGCATATTTCTTATCCCCCTTCCTTGATTATATGATTATTGGAACAACCAGCTTTAGCTCTCTGGAAATTAAATAGCTTTTTATAGGAGTTGGAGAATTCAAATCACTCTCTGATTAGTACAGCATGCAGGGGGTGGGATTGGAGGTGGGGAGTGTTGCACCTTTGGGGTGATTTTTGTATTCATCTCGCCTTACCCTCTTACTGCACATCGCATGCGCTAACAAGCACACACAGCGTTTCCAGGATCAAAATTCAGAGACTTCTTTCAATACCACATCTCAACTTCCCCTTCCCACCCAAAGCCCACATCAATGCTTGGCTTAGCAGTGGAAATGGAGCTCAGTTAAATACAAAAGATCATCTCTTGGAGAGAAAGGTTAGGACCGTAAAAAAAAAAAATCACATTGGTAAGCATGAGTTCCCATGCTTGTAGGTTCTCTGAGCCATTCTGCCTCAATAGTGACAATGTGACCCTAAGCACATTAGAATCTGCGCAATGACCTCTTTGAATAACCACCTTTAGTTCGGCAGCTGGTGCCCAGGAAAACCATGCCTTTTCATTTCTATTATGTAATAAGCAAATCACAGTGGCAGAAAAGTTAAGACAGCATCCAAAAGGAGGGCATATTCCCAAGGGACATTGTCATATGCCACAAGTAATACTGACCTATCAGCATTGTTGGTGTCCAGAGACCTATTCTGAAAAGTATATTAAAGTAATGAAAACAAATGCTTAAAAACAAAGGATAAAAGATTAGAGCACTTGGTGGCACTGTAAAACACAGCTTTCTACAATCTCACACGTGGGCTCCTTCTTAAACTTCTTGCAGAATGGACTGAGTCATCAGAAAGCTATTTTTAAAAAATGAAGTTCTTTATGACTATTTTGAACCGAACTAAGTTGGATTTAATATGTATTTATTTGGTGGCCTATCAACACAAAAAATAACTTATAAACTTTCACCAGTAAGTTAATGATACAAAAACAATCAGAAAGGAGATCTCCATATGACTATTTCAACCACTAGAGTGCTTCAAATTTCTGAATTTAAGTAACACTCTTTATATTGTAGAAGCAGGATATTTAAATACAGCAGGATTTTTCTTTTATCTATTATTATATCTCTTACCAGTATTCCTAAATTCCTCTCAACACTCAAGCCTGCTCTGTTTAGCAATTAATTATCCTTATTGCTGCAGAGTAATCTATGTTCAAGAGAGACATTAAACACACAATTTAGAGAAGAAGAAAAACATGATATTCAATATTGCCTTAATTTCAGAAAATAATTCAGTATGCATGTAGAGCTTACTGGGAACTAGGGAATAGTTTAACTTTATGACCCTCATATTTGGTCATTAATTACTTTTTCATTGTCCTCAATATATTTTTATTGCATCAGTTGGAAATTGTATTAGTCCTCTAGTGACCAAAATTATATATATCAATTGTTATGAATATTAATTAAAAGCTTTGTGTCTTCATGGAAAACCATCTACTTCCTACTTCAAAGCCATTGAGTTTCAGTGCTGTAAAAATTTACTTCAGTTAAATTTTTTGTACATTGCAATCCATAATATTATGGATTCTTTTGTTGTTCAACTTTCGGAAGGACAGGGAATTTTAAATGAAGTAATTAATCTACAACATTTTGCCTGTAAAACAGCCTATTTCAAAAAAGAAAATAAATGTATTATATCTGACTTCTATAGATAAGAAATACCTGTTACAAAGAGAACTGTTTAAGGTCTTTCTAAGACCTTAGAGAGAGAGTGAGCAGACATTGGGAGAATCAGCCAAGCCACCATGTTCTGTGTCCAAGCCAGCACGGAGGAGGTTATGGATATGGAGACGAGTTTTCATTGTCACTATATGAACATACGGGGCTCAGAGAGATACCAGCATCTACAGTATGTACACATACATACGAGCACATTTACTGAAGCATTAAGATGTGCCAGTATACACTAACGCTGAGTCTTTAGGAGGCTCTCCCCTTCTCTCTAACTTCTTTCTTTTTCCTTTGGGAATCGAACTGGCAAACCGGAGAGTATAAGGTGAACAGGGTTGAGGATAAGTTGTGCATAAATATCGTGTAAAACAGTCATTTTTAATATTGCTTTTGCTACCTCCTAGAATAAGTTTAATTATGCCAATGATATAATGAAATGTACAAAAAAAAGAAGGCAAAATTAAAGTCACTTTATGAAAAATATATGTATGTACATTTACCTTTACCAGGCAAAAAGGGTAATTGCAAGGATATTTGAAAATATCCTTCTAAAAGTAGAATAAGGGTTTTTGTAAAAGAAAATCAAAGGGAAGAAACAGCAATTACTGGACAGCCAGTACAGGCCAGGGACTCTTCTACGTGTATGCCACACATCTTGAAGGTGGAACCCAGATGCCAGCTGACACCGCCCGACCCGCCTTCTCCCCCAGGCTGCGAGCACTTTCCTCCCAGGGCTCTGCCCTCCACATGCTGCTCCTGTCCCACCTGGGCCTCACTTCTGCTCCCTATCTCCTTCTCCCAGCACTAGGTGTCTGCAGAAGTGGGGTCTGGCACGCATTCCTGTCCCTAAGCTCACTACCTAACACCATCTGTGGATGTAGATCTAAAGTTGGAGAGATCAAAGGAGATCATCTACAACTCAAAAATTATTATTTCTCTTTTCTGTTCTTAAAATATTTCTCAGCAGACAAGAGCAAGTGTCGGTGAGGGTGTAGAAGCATTGGAACCCTCATATGTTGCTGATGGGATCGTAAAATGGTGCAGCCACTTTGGAAAACACTTTTCCAGCTCCTCAAAATATTATATATACAGTTACATATGACCCAACAATTATACCTTTTGGTATATACTCAAGAGAAATGAAAGCAAGTGTCATCCAAAAACTTAAACATGAATGTTCATAGCAGCATTGTTTATAATACACAAAAAGTAGAAGCAATACACATGCCCACATCAACTGATGAATGGATAAACAAAATATGCTAATCCATAGGATGGAATATTATTCCACAATGAAAAGGAATGAAGTACGGATACTGATACATGCTACAACATGGATGCACCTGGAAAATATTATGCTAAGTACAAGAAACCAGCTACAAAAAAAGAACACATATTGTAAAAGTCCATTTATATGAAATGTGTAGAAAAGGCAAATCCGTAGAGACAGAAAGTAGATTGGTGGTTTCCAGGTATTAGAAGAAATAGGGGATGGGGAGTAACCACTAATGGGAATGGGGTTTCCTTTGGGGATGATGAAAATGTTCTAAAATTAGATGAGGGTGATGTTTGCACCTGTGTGAATGTATTAAAAACCACCAAATCCTACACTTTTAAAGAGTGCATTTTGTGAGGATGTGAATTACATCTCAATAAACTTTTTATTAAAAAATTCTCAGAAGTTCCCACAAGCTAGGCTCCAGACATGCACTAATTTATTCAGTCCTCATTCTTGCCCTTTTTCCCCCACAACAACAAATGAAAAAAACAATTCTTCTTTATTACGAAGAGCAAATTCACTTTCTCTATTTCCTGCCCCCTGCCTCAGTCCTGGATTCTCTTTATCAATATTCTCTGCTGGAAAAAGCCAGCATTCTGTCGGGACTTCACTCCTCCTTACATTCCAGCCATGCTCGGTATTCTCCTCTCAGAAAGAGAAAATGGTTAGCCAGATTTGATTTCAAAGTTTTGTGGGTTTTTTTAACTTGACAGTTAAATTCCATGTTAAAATGAAGCATGTCTGTTGTATTTTCAAGGAATGCACATATATTAAGATTACCCCAAATTTTCAAAAAATCCAAGGAATTCAATGAAAGGTAAGAGAATTAATATATAATAGCTATCAGGATGCTTAATGCTTCTAAATAATAAACAACTGAAAGAACACAAACATAGTTAATTCATAAAGAAACAATTACAGAGTTAAATCACTGTGGTTAAATCTCAACAATTTAACTCCTGTCAGCATTTATGCCCATTCAGGTTATTTGCGGACACATTAATAAAATAGTAAATATGTAAATAATGTACTATACTGAGGGAGCAAAGATATAATTTGCAAACTAAATGGAGCATGGCATATGGAATTACTTTTTAAAAATTTAACTGACTATGATCAGTCACAAAATGCTTCTTTAATGAAATAATAATGACTCCAGGTGTCCAGTTAAACTGTTATCATGCTGAAAACCACAATGAACCACTCTGCTTAACTTTACATAACCCCTAACCTGAGCCCTGACTCTTGTTCCATGTAGTCTGAAGATTGTGCTGGGCAGAGAGCAGGGAATCATAGAACTCTTGGGATTAGTTAAGTCAGAGAAATGAAGTGAGAGTAGCTAATAACAGTATGCAACTTTTTTGAAAGTTCCTCTACAGAAGCTGCCCATCAATCATTTCCTCTGTTTACTAAAGAAAGAACAATTGCAAGTAAAAACTACCAATATAGGTATATCACTTAGATTTACATTCTTCTGCAAATAATAGAAAATCCTACCATAGTAGCCTAAACAGATATGTCTCCATAATAAAAGCCCAGAAGTGGACAATCCAAGCTAATTCAGTGGCTCAGTTATGTCTGCAATCACCAAGCTCTTCCATTTTCCACTCTACATCCTTGTATGTGGGTCTTTGGTCTCATGTATATTACCTCATGCTTACAAGAGGCTGCTGCACCTCCAGACATCACATCCAAATTTCAGATGAGAAAAAGAAAAGAGGTAGTAAAAGAGGTCAAGAAAACAAACACCTTCTCTGAAATACCCTAAAGGTTTCTGCTGAAATCTCATTAGTCAAAATCATGTCTAATGGCTATCCCTTTGTCTTAGTTTGTCAGGGCTGCTCTAACAGATACCACAGTGCAGTTGGCTTTAAATCAGGAATTTATCATCTCACAGTTTTAGAAGCTAAAAGTCCAAATTCAAGGTTTCAGCAAGATCAGACTTTCTCTATCGTCCATAACATTCTGGTGCTGGTTTACCAGTGATCATAATTCGATCTCCAACTCCATTATTTGGTAATCTGTCTTCTGTCTCCTCCTCTGGTTTCTAGTCCCATATCCATATTTTCTTTGCTTATAAAAATTCAAGTCATGTAGAATAAAGGCCCGCCCTGATTCAGTTTGATTTCATCCAAACAGGATCATCAAAGGTCCTATCTACAAAAATAAGTCTGCATCTATTTAGACTTAAATAGAACTTGAACATGTCTTTGGTGGGGGCATGATTCATTCTATCACACCTCTGATGGTAATAATCTGGGACGTTGAATACTTTCAGCTGAACATATTTAAAAAAATCAAATTTCTCAAGGAAAATGGGTAGAATAGATATTGGGTACACAACTAGCCTTGAGTTTTATAAGATACATCCTCAGTAGTTTGAAAGTTTTCTGTGAAAACTTGCAAATTTTAATATCTTTTCATTTTCATTAAAACTTACCAATATATATTAGATATTGTACAACGTGGCCATCTTATAGCCATGTAGGTCATAAATGCTTCATGATTTCATTATCCATGTTTAAATATACATTTTTGATGGAACTGATGCTGAAGAATATTACTTCAATTATCATGGCTAATGAGAAAAGCAGAAAAAGAGGAGGTGGACAACACATAAATGATGTGATTGGACAGGGTAAAGATAAAATGACATCATGGCATGCTATACTGTTGGATAAAATAGATATAGCAGTCTGAAGCATCATTAGACCATGATTTTACCTTTGGCCAATCTCATGAAAACACACATTTCCAGACAATGACAAAAAAGTATTTGGAACAGTTTCCTTATTGCTTCTAGTGTTTGGAATCAAGATAGTCAGGAGAGCCATGCATTTAGAGCAGCACCAGCCCTCTAATTTAGGTGTTTCATTAACTGTATATGTTCCTGTTCCAAACACATAAAAACCCAGACATTTTACGAAAGAAAGAAAAGGAGAACTGGGGGTATATGCATTGTTGTGTCTAGCAAGAACTATTGTCTTCAGTAGCTTTTTAATATAGTCCCATGGTTACATTTCAGGAAAAAAAGCACCTCCTGGAACTATCAACCATAGTAACAAAAAACAATCACCAATTTTAAAGTCGCTTTAGAACTGGCTGAGAGATTTGATGGGCTTCCATCTTGCTGTCCAAGAAGTATGACATTGTGTCATTGCCAAATCCTTGCCCAGTTTCAAATTATCTTTCTACTTCATGGTAAACATGACTGGTACAGCTGTCAGTGCTAAGCATTTCATCACTGTGCCCAAGATACACTGTGGGAGCAAACTAACCCTGTTGATCTGCCTGGATTAGCTAACAATCATATAGCAATAGACAGTCATAGAATCTCCAAAAGTAAAAAGCATAGTGGCTCCAATTTAAAAAAAAAAAAAAGTTCTAGGCGGAGAAGGTCCTTTTTTCATTCCCACACTTTGGGGAAAGCAATTCTCTGAAAGCTCTACAGACTCCTGGAACAGCTTCAGTGGTCTGAATTCTCTGCTTTTCTATTTAAAGCCCCGAAAAGTGAAAAATTCCATTATATAAAGAACTAACCACCAGCAACAGGAACTTGACAAGTGCAGGGCTTCAAAATGAATCTGAAATGGCAGATTGTTTCATCTAAGGGTCATATTCAAAATCCCCTCAAGCCAATCAGACTTTCTTTTCTATTTGAGTTATATCTTAATCTTTTCCTTGAATAAATGTTCCTGAATTGTTACCAGCCATGCACTTTGGGGGTAGGCAGCACTGTGCCTCACCAGCTATCTCCACCTAACTCTTCCTCATGCCCCCTCCCCATTCTTCCACCATATAAGGAAACTACCCAGTCTCCCTTAGAGGCTTACAATGCTGGGCCTTCATTAAAATGATGGTATGGGTGAAAGATGTTAACCAACACAAAGCTTTCTTCATCCATTGCTGAATTTTTGGTGGAGCTGAGCTTCTAGCTAAGGGTTTTGAATCTTCTGGAGTGTTAGAATATGCAAGAAGATCCAACATAAAATCATGAATAATGTTTTTTAAATTTTGATTTCCTTTATTCCTTTTATTTTCCAGACTTATCACACCAAAACTGGTGTTGGAGTTTCACACCGAAACCCCATCTTTCTCATCCTCAATTTCACACCAAAAATCTCTCAGAACCCTTCCCTCAGAAGACACTTAGGTGCTCCCTTTTCCTTCCATCCCTTCCCTTTTTCTTTCTTACTTGAGCCAGTCTGAGCCATCTCTAATGCAGAGCCTCCATTTCAGAATCTCATCCTATCTCACCCAGCTGATCAATTCAACCTGTAAAGTGGAAGATGAGGTATGGGCAATACCAAGCATGGATTTCCAAAGTTTACCTTAAGAGAATGAATGGAACAGGCATATAGGTCAATACTCAAACTCCTGTTAAGGCTTTCTTCATATACAGCTTTGTAACCATCTGATCTTCAATGGATCCAAATGTACCTTTTTCCTATGGAGACTGTTTCTCTTCTTCACCAGGCAATATGGTTACAATTGCATGCTTACTGCCAATTTGATTGTCAACACAATTAGGCACTAAAAGACTTGGCAATGAGACGTTCATTCAGGATACAAGATGAATATATATTTTTAGACTATTAGCTGAATAGAAACTCAACATTTAAAAATTCTCATGGATAACTTACAAATCCCCAAGACTGCATGACCAGTTTGAGAAACTCCACTGAGGCAGTCTCTAAGATGAGTCCCGGCTCTGAAATTCTATGCCTCTAAGTGAGCTGAGATAAGTGATTCCAGAAAGATGGTTCAATTCCTAGCCTGAATGCCATCTTTGACACTCTTAAACTTTAAATCTTTTCTCTCCTCACAGGCCTGGGGTTGGATCCAGAGATTAGATGGCTTTCTAAGCAGGAATAGCTGGAAATATATCTCAACTAGCACTAGATAAGCCCTTGAAGTTTAACCATAAGGTTTCTAAGGCAATGAAAATTGAAGAACTCTACTTTCTATAAGATTTCATTCATAAAGGGCCATAACAAGTGAATAAGCACTTTAGGCTCCTCTGCAGAGCTCACCCTGCACATAGGTAGAAAAATACTTGTCTACAAACTGAACTTAGGAGGGGTTGCCCATGAATATATTTCCCAGCCACCATTCCTGGGGCCTGAAACTCACACTACCAATGATTCGATTATTCAATTTCACCTGTGTTTCTAAAATCTTTCACTGTGAATAAATACTCTGGGGAGGTGTAATATATCCACAATTATTAGCTTTTTCCTATCATCAAGCCCTTGTTCATGTACTTGTTTCCTTTCAACATACCCCCCAATATAACTTTTTCTCTTATCTCCACTTATAATCCATAAAATCCTTTAAGCTCAGCCCATATGCCACTAACCACCAGAACCTCTCTCCATTCCAGATTAGAAGGTGAACCCCCTCTTTGCCTACTCTCTGTCTTTTTAATCATATATTGCTTTGTAGTTATAATCTCTTTTTCTCTCTCTCCAGCTGAAATCTAAATACATTGTAAGCTCTTTGAACTCAGGATTTAAGTCATTATTTTGTCTTTCCTTTAAAAAAAACTCCCATCTAAGCTAAGAGTTAATCACCAGCTACAATTGATACTAGGTCAATAGAGAGTGCAGAAGGAATGGGATGCATAAAGACACTGTTCTGGTAAGAGTGCACGTGGAGAGGAAGGAAAGCTGGGTCATCCTTTAAAGCCAGTAAGGACATAATGGGGGTGCAGTTTTGCAAAAAACAATCAGGGGGATCCTAGGGGAACCCCTATTACCATCCCACTTAGGATTTCTCTGATTTCCTTCTGAACTGCAAATTTGACTGAGAGAAAAAAACTGAGAGGGAAATACCAAAGCAAAACCTATAATAATAATTTAACTCTTCATTGAAATCATTTCTTTTTCTGGCTCAGCTAAAATTTGTCATCAAGAAATACCCCTGAAATCATATCTCCTATCTTACATTTATCTCACCTTTAAAGCACATGAGCCATTTCTAGTACAGAAGGCTCCAGTGCTGCTTTTGTAAAGAACATAATGCTAGCTTGGCACTCATACAACGGTGCAGACCTCTTTCCTCTGGTCAGGAAACACACCCAGGAACACAAGCACAGCACATTCCAGACAGGGTCCAAGGCCTTCAACGCTCCAGAAAGCCTTGCAGTTTGCCTCCCTGTCCTGCATTGTGACGGGGCACAGAAACTTTCTGCATTAATTATGTATGAAGAGCCTTGATGAGGGATCAAGGCACCCCAGCTACAGCCAGGGTCCTGGGCCCCTCCCCAAACGGTGACCTCGAGGGAGACACTTAAGACTGTCCTTGATTTCAGTGCAGTCACACACAGCAGGGAAAGTGAAAAGGGAATTGGGAGATCAAAGAGCAAAAGATAAAGCTAGTGGAAGAAACAGAGAAAAAATAGAGAGGGGGATGAAAGGAAGAGGATGGCAAAGGAGAGGGAGGGAGAAGAGAAGGGGGAGGGACGCAGGAGGGAACAGAAGGATGCAGAGAGGTGTCCAGTAATGAGATGGTTTGTCCTCTGTTGCATTTCCTCTCCTTGATGTTTAAACACTTTCCTCACAAGCTTGCTGTCTTCCTGACTGAGGTGGGTGGGATGGTACTGGGGGTGAGGGGCTGCTGCAGTGCCGCCAACCCTGGGGCTCTAGGTTCTGCTCCTGGCTGGACAGCTCAGTATGTCCCAGGCTGGCTTCTCTGAAGTCCTGGTCCTTTAAAGTCTCTAATCCAATTGGCTCCGCTATTTCACCTAATTCAATTTCCATCAAATTATCATTTCTAGCAGTGATAGAGAAATTAATGATTTCTTGAAGGGACTATTGTATTTAAATATTTCAAGCCTGTTGGTGTGATGTGTGTCAGCAAGAAAGAAACATATTGACTTGGAGCTGCAGCTAATGCCAGCCTTTATAAATATTCCTGTCAGATAAATAATGGCTCTCAATGGGTCCAATATGATGTACAGTTCTAAAGCAAGCAGGGTTTTGCCAAGAGGCTCAAAGGAGACTGTCATCACAATACCACAGACTGAATAATGAGATTTTCGTTTATCTTTCCTACCACAGAAAGGAGCAGCAGAGAGGTGGGCTGGGCATGCACCAAAGAGAAGGTCTATTGATTCATCAGATTCCCACACAAGGGTTCAAATGTGGGAAACCTCTAAACGACAGCTTCCAGAATACCAAACAGCAAGCAACAGTTGCATTTGAATCCATTTGATAAAAGAGCTCTTGAGGATTTGCTCTTGCTAGGATGAGGCAGCAGTTCCTCTTCAGGCTGATGAGAACTGTGAGCCATGAATGAAAACCCTCGGTCCATGCAGTGCCCATCATCATCCTAAAACAGGATTGAACACTGCCGTGTCAGGGCAGTGGACACAGTCTAATCTCCCATCTTGTACCCATCCCGCATCCCCTTCCTCCTTCCCATTAATTATCCCTAGTCCATGTCAGTTCACATCAAACCCAAGTCAAACCCAAGGACGAAACCCAAACAATTTCATTTCCTTTTTCAGAGTTCCAACAAATATTAGGTGAGAGGTGGATGGGTGGAGGGTTTGAAATTGCTGGATGGAGAGAAGATGCTGTTTCTTCCTACGGACTTCAATTCTCTATAGACAGTTGATAACTGACCCTGCTACACGGCCATGCCCACAGCTCATCTTCAGAAGACATTTAAGGATAAGTTAGAGGGCTTTAAAATCCTAAACCACTTCATTCAAAGTGAAACTCATTTCTCCAGACTTTTTTTTTTTTTTACCTACTCTAGGTTTTAATATTCCCTTGCATTTAAAGCAATGGAGCATCTCTGCTGCCTAACAGATAAATGAAGTTGAAAGTTAAGTAAAATGAGAAATAGAGAATGTCCTACCATATTTAATATGGCAAAAAGGAGCCACGCAAATCAGCAGCATTTCAAAAGACCTTATCTGACCTGAAATCTTCTTACTAATCAGTTAAAACACCATAAACTTTTTTAAAAAATTAAACTCATTAGCTTAAGTACCAGTTACTAAATTTCCCTAAATTAAATAGCTCTGTTCCCACAAAGGATCCATCAAGGGTACTAGAGGTCTTGAAGAAAAACCAGCTCTATGCCCATTTTCTGGGTTTATATTTGGGGTGAACCAAGAGAAAGAATTTCTCACCTCACAAAGCATCATGATTTTAGCTTGCAGATTTACTGTGGCATCACTGTGTATCTATTTACATTTACACTACCTTCTGTTATAAGTGGAATTGTGTCCCTCACAAAGGCATGTTTGAGTCCTAATAGCCAGTCCCGGGAATGTGACCTTTTTTGGAAATGATCCTTAAAGATGTGATTAGTTCAAATGAGGCCACCCTGGATTGGGCCCGATGCCAATATGGCAGGTGTCCTTGGAAGAAGAAGAGAGGAGATGCAGATGGGCACAGAGGAGAAGCTCCCAGTGAACATGGAAACACAGCCTGGAGTTATGCGGCCACAAGCTAAGGAACACCAAGATTTGCCTGTAATCACCAGAAACCAGGAAGAAGCAAGGAGGCATTCTCTTCTACAAGTTTCAGGTGGAGCTGCCAACTCCTTGATTTTGTACTTCTAGACTTCAGAGTTGAGACAATAAATTTCTGTCATTTTAAGAGACCCAGGTTGTAGTAATCTGTGAATGGCAGCCCAGGCAAACTAAGACAGCTTCTATGACAGAGCTCTTGCTGGCGGCATGGCCTTGCACAGTCTATCAAAGGAGGCACTGTGCAATCATGCACTGTTTGCTGAGGCTGCCAGAATGCAATATACCAGAAATGCGTTGGCCCTTACAATGGGAATTTATCAGCTTACAAGTTTACAGTCCTAAAGCCATGAAAGTTGCCCAACTAAGCACCAGCAGGATGATACCTGGACTCTGAAAACAGACTGCTGGCATCTGGGGCACTGCTGTCACCTCGGAAGGCACATGTCGGGTCTCTGCTGGTCCTTCTCCTTTGGGTTTCACTGCTTCCAGCTACTGGTTTCAGTGGCTTCCTCTCTCAACTCCTCATGGGCTTTCTCTCTCTGTGTCCTTCTCTTGGTTTCGTCTTTCTGGGCTTTTCTCTATCTTCTACCCTCTCGTGAAGGACTGCAGTAAAAGAATGACGCTCCATCTTGAATAGGGTGGGTCACATCTCAATTGAAATAACCTAAAAAAGTTACCACCTACAATAGATCTTCACCCATAGGCATGGATTGAAAGAACATGACCCTTTCTGGGGTACAGAGTAGATCCAAATCACCACAGGAGTCATCAACTTGCAAAGCCTGGAGAGATGACTCTTCTCCCACATACGAGTGATATTCAGTAAACCTTAGGGTCTCAATCCCAGAGAAATCGACAGCCTTCAGAGGAAGAACATGATGGGCATACAACTTGCCTTGGTATTTCATGTTTTAAAGGAAACAGCCCTACATGACAACAAATCAAATGCCCCCATGCTTCCCAGAAACTTGGGTACATTTTTATGAGTTAAAAAAAAAAGGTTCCTATTTTCAGGGCTTCTACTCACCTGTCAGAACTGAGCTCAGACAACCTGAAGATAAGGCATTGCCTCCAATCCTTCAGTTATTCAACCCTCTGGCACTCTACCTTGGTGGCCCCAACTGTCCCATCACACAGATAGCTAAAATAGCCTCACATTCTTCTGAAAAACTATTCTTTCAATCTCACTGTTCATCTTGTAGATGTGAAATTGTCATATGTTACCAAAAAATTCCAGTCTCTTACTATACCTCACAACTATTGGGAAAGCCCTGATTTAAACTACAGTACGGGGAGACCTGGATCCAGGTGTGAGCTCCACCAACAGCCAGTCCTGGCTTCTTGGTAGCCAATTCCCCTGGATAAAATGGAATTAATGCCTATCCTGTCCACCTGTTTTCCTCCTGGAAATTTTAGATGAGCAAATGCAAGTGACATTCCTTTGTGCTGCTTGTATTAGTCAGGTTTCTCTAAGGAAACAGAGCTAACAGGAGATATCTATAAATATGAGATTTATAAGAGTGTCTCACACAACTCTGGGAATGCAAGACTCCAAAATCTATAGGGCAGACCATGAGACTGGTAACTCCAATGACGTTCCCTAGTACCCCTGCTATTATGCAGGCTATTCTTTCCTCCAAACGTGACTTTACATGGTTTCTTATTTAATAGGTGGAGGAATGTTCTGCTCTCAATAAATAATTCAGTAGGTGGGGAGTTCCTTTGGCAAATAAATTACCTCCCTCTTTGTATCCAAAAAATCCAAAAAAGCTTAATACATTGTCTTCATTTTAATTTTATTTTTGTTCACCTACAAGTATAAAAGTTGAGAGTAGAAAGGATTAAAAGAAAAAAACAACTATACACCCTACTTCCATGATTCTATCTTCATTCCTGCAGACCTTCCATAATTTTTCTATCAGACTTTGAGAAAATCAAAATAAAGATTTCAGAGTTGTTTCCTTTTTTTTTTTTTTCATTTCTCTATCTCTTTACAACTCCTAAAGCATTTTTATCTTTCTCTTCCAGATAGATGTCTGCTGGCCTTGCTATCACCCACTCACAACCTAATTCAGACCCTCTTATTTCCCTTTGGAGTGATTTCCTATAAACTTTATCTCAATTCCTCTGGTTATGACATTGTTGTCTAACTTGGAATAATCACTTTCCCTACCCTCAGCCACTAAACCACAAAGGGTCCCCATGTAACCCTGACCCTTAATTGAAAAGTACTTTCCTATGTGATCCCCATCGCATATTGTATCTGCTTCTCTTTTTTTCTTCTCCAAAATCCTGCTGTCAATTGACAGCAGATTCGGGAACCGAAGCCTGGTCTACACATCCTAAGTTTCATGTCCTGCTCACTTTCTCCAGATGACCATGGGCTTCTCATCCAAAGCAATGAGCAAAAGCTCTCCTGGGACCTTGTCCACACCAGCTGGCAGGCACATGAGACTTCAGAAAGAAAACATTGGAAAAGACAATAATCCTGCTCATTCAAAAATTTTGGCAAGCAATAGAATTTCTTCAAAACCGTGCATACACATGAGCACTGGGCCAAGATAGCATGAAGACCTAACCTGTGTCTCCAGCCTTTCTCCGCTAAGAGGTGATATTTCCTTTCACAGCAGCTATGAATGGCTTTTCAGAACTTCACATCTCTGCGAACACAGAAAACCTTTTCTTCTCAAATAAAATATGAGAAAATTTAAATATTCTAAACCAGAGCTTTAAAACTACCTTTCTGGGACTCTCTGGACAAGGCCTCAACCCATCTTTCCAGCAATATCTTCCATAATAGCCCTTCATGTTCATCAAATTCCTGCCCAAACACCTGAAGCATCACCCCTCGGCACACCAGACTCTCCAGTCTTTGAGCATCCTCTGTCTTGGACTGTTCTTCATCCTCAGCCCTCAATTCGAGGCCCCTCAACTGCTGCCTTCTGCATGAGTTCTTTTCCACCCTCCATCCAAAATCATTTCCTCTTTTTTCTGTGCTCTCCTAACACATTGCTTATAGGTCTACAATAGAATTGGCCACATTTTATCTTGTGTAACAGCTGTTCTGCTCTCAATAAATAATCCAGTAAGTGGGGAGTTCCTTTGGCAAATAAATTACCTCTCTCTTTGTATCCAAAACATCCAAAGAGGCTTAATATGTTGTTTTCACTGAAGTGAACTCATAAACTCATCACCTGAACCCACTGAACTCATGGGCTGTAATGATCCTGGTTTTCCCTCTAGCATAGTGTGACTCCCATGGTAGGCAATGTTTAAGTATATGTTACATGGAGGTGATCATTAATAGTGATACTTTCTCTTCAAAGATAGATTGTAGAGGAAGTATAGGCCATCTCTGTAAAATTGGGATTGTCTCTTCACCCTTGTGTGTTGCTGAAACACTGAGCAAAGTGTCGGGTACCTAGTAATAGGTGAATACATTTTTTGTTGTTGTTTAGGAAGAAAAGGAAGAGGATGATGATATGAAAAAGAGCAAGAGAACAAGAGCAAGTGGATCCTTGCGGTGGGGTTAGGAAAGCCACCGACCCAGAGGAGCTCAGCAGCAATTGGCCAACCATGAATCAGCCACCTTGGAAGTTGTTTTAATTCCCGAGGCTGTTCAAAGCAAATACCATGGAATGAGTCTGGTTAAACGATGGGAATTTATTTGCCCTTTGTTTAAGGCCAGGAAAATGTCCAAATGACAGTGTAACCAAGGGGTTACCTTGTTGCCGAAGACAGGCTGCCGGTGGTCGTCTGCCAATGGCAAGGCACATGGAGGGTTCTCCTGGTCTCTCCCTTCTCTTCCAGGTTCCATTTCAACGTCTTGCCTCCTGTGGCTTTCTCTCTGTCTGCATTTCATTCTCTTATGAAGAATTAAGACCCATCCTGACTGAGGTGGGTCACAACTTAACTGAAGTAATCCATCAAAAACTCTTGCTTATAGTGGGTCCCCATCCACAGGAATGGATTAGATTTAAGAACATGTCTTTCAGGAGTACACACAGCTTCAAACCACCACAGAAGTGACCCTCTAGGCCAGTTCAAGCCACCCCAGCCGATGCCACATAGCACAGAGAGAAACCACCCCAACCCAACCACACCCAACTCACAATTCATTATCAAAATAAATGATTGTTGTTACTTTAAGCCCCATGTCGCGATGGTTCATTGCACAACAATGAATAACTGGGACAGCCACTTAGCTGACTTTCTTCCTGGCCTTCAAGACTGTGAGTCTTCCTGTTTTATATTTATATTTTATTATTTATATATAAATTTATTTAAATATATGAATATATATATAATATGCTCATTATTTATATAGTTTATTTTTTAAATCTAATAATGGCCTAGATTTTTCAATAATTCCTTAATCATTTCCAAGATATTAATGACATTTCAACTTGGCCAATTAACTAACAAGCAACTCTTTTTGAAAGAATTACAAGCTGTGCAATGGTCAAACTGTACCCCACCAAAAAAAAAACCTCTCTGTGTGAAGGTTGTGGCTGAGGAGGCTATAGGTCTCACACCTTTCTTCAGCTAAAGCATCTCCTCTTCTATCTTCTTTCATACTGTGAGTTCCCCCCAAGAATTCATCTGAACAAAGAATTTTCCAGCTAAAAAAGTATTTGTCTGAAGTATTGTAGAGTATTGGGCCCAGCAAATTTGAGGCTGTGTTCTCTGCTAGTGGCTTTGATTACTTTCACTAGCCAATGGAGCAACTGCTTAAATCATTTTCCATTTATAGGCAAAACTAAACTGAAATCCTACTTACAATTTCTACTGTCTCTCATATGCTGGGCATTTTTCTTCTGCTTGGGATACCTGGTACATGAAAGGTAACTCCTGTTGCTCTCAGAAACTTACTCTATAAGCAGCAAAGCAGTGACACCTGCTTAGAAAAATTCCTCCCAGGAGTCATGGATGACATTTCTGGGAAAGATCCCAGAATGGCACATTGGAAATTAATAAGCATACCAAGCAAATGGCTCCTGTGGAACATGTACCCTTTGTTCACTCAGCAGAATTGTATTGTCAGCATGATAACCTACCTGTCTCCTTGGACCACTTCTACTTACTGCTGAAGCCACTTGATGGTATTTCTTACAGGTTTACACTTCCTTTAGAGACTAGGACCCCATACACCCCTAGGCAAGGGTGAGGACATACTCATCAAAACTACAAATGTTTGGGGTTGTAAATGACCTTGAAAGTCCCAAAATGGCTTCATGATCAGATTCTTGAAATTGGACATGGCATTCCTCCCAAAGCCAGCTGCTTACCTTCCTTCCCAATTTCCAACCAGTGTTCCAGCCTTGCTCCTGCCTTGATCAACTGCCTTGTCCTCCAATTTCTGCAAAACCAGAACTCTGTCATTTATTCGTCATTCATCCTGGGGTACGATCGCAGCCCTAGGCTCTGACAGACTTCCTGACAATGATGCATGCCTTCCTGAGTCTAAGCATCTTGCCTCTCTCCACTGTGCTCCACCTCCTCGAAGTGATACCACCTGCCACCTCTTGCCAGTCCTCCTTGATGCCTGTCCTTCTCCAATCTGCCACCAGACTCATCAGATGCCACAGTCAATGTGCAGGGTTGGTTGTTCCTACCCCTGCAGGCAGAGTCAGCACAATGGGGTGAACTGTTTCTGGATGTCAACCCACCCCCTAGTTGCTTTGTCCCATTGCCTAATTAAATCTGAATTTGAGGAGGTCTAAACACAGTGATTTCCAAATTAGCATCCTATATGTCATGAGGAGCTCAGAGTTTCCGTCTAAACTATGTCCCTTCTAGGCCTCAGATAGGGGCATGTCTTGTGGTCTAATGAGGCAAGCTTGCCTTTTTTACGTCAGAGGCTGAGGAATACCCTGGAAGTAAGCTAACCCCAGAAAAATACTGGTACACAAGGGGCCAGTGGTCAGAGGGAGATAGCATGGTGTCCGTCATCTGGAAATTTCACCTAACCTGTATAAATTCATGTTTCTAAGGTAAAGGTAGACTTCAAATTAAAACCAAAGGGGATATTTTTATCTTAAAATGCTTTTAGCTCTTGCAGCATAAAGCAATGCTGCTTTGGTGTCTGGCTAATAGACTATGACATTATCCTTATTTCCCCACCTAAAATAGCATAGCAGGAGACATTGATGGCTGCGAGAATGAGGGATGATTAAACATCCTGGTACATCAACTAGACACATCTGAGGCATGCATTGTTGCCCAACAAAAACAGGAGTGGGTAGCGTGGTGGCCAGCAGATAGAGAGTGGTAGGTGACGGCTCTTGTTTACAAGCACATGTAAGTCATGTCACCGAGACTTGCAGAAATTATTGCAAGGCCAGGGAGTGATTTTTCAAGGAGCTAGAGTATATATCACAGTAGGTAAGAGAAAGAGTTAACAAAATGCAAGTTACCTTAAAAAAAAAAAGGTTTTCTGTGGATGAGTGGGTAACTAAGGCTACCAAAGTTATGATGAAAAAAAGTGCCAGAAATGCATATTTTTAAAAGAAGAGCTCCTAAATGATTGCTTCCATTTGGTTTCGATTTGGTTTTAACTAAGTCAGAGGATTATAATTTAATGTTAGCACCTGGTCAATACATTTCCTCCACTGGAAATCCTACTCCACCTCGTTAAAGGGGTGCACCCTTCTGACCCTCGGAATACTCGTAGGTGGTTGTCTTCATCCAGGCAACGGAGTTGAGTGTTAAGAAAGCCAAACAAAGGGACATATGACTTCACTGAAGAAAAGCAATCAAAATTGGAACCTCTTTGGTTGGCTTCATTTGGAAGAACAGAATTCCTAGAAGAGGGGGCACATGAGCACAAAGAGACTTCAAACAAACCAAATGACTGCCAAGTCAACTGTGTAAAATTCTGTAGTATCCTGAGCGCAACTGTCTCCAGATTGTGGCTTGTAGTAAAAACCTGGGCTGTCATCCTGACCAGAAGTGGGAAAAGAAGTGTAACAGATAAGGTGTCAGTGGCTGAGAGAGTTCAAATAGAACCAAGAGGCTACTCTGAGGCCACTCTTATGCAAGCTTCAGTTGGACATTGCTACCTATCATAACTTGCCAAAACCCAACCAGAACTACTCCTTCCAATCCTAAAGAGCACCTAGGGCAATATATAAGATTTACAGAGGTTCCATGTGCTAGGGTAACTTTACAGAAACCTACCAGATGGGTCCCTGGACCAGATAAGTCCTGCAACCTAGAGGGGCCTGCCTTTCAAAAATACTAGTTAGTTCCAGCTCTCTACCCCTTTTTATTGACAGCCCCTTCCAACATGAAAAAGTTAGGATGGGCATAACCCAAATACCCCTAAAGAGTGGGAGAAAGATCAAAGATGATGGTAGAATTGCACAGAGAAGTTCAGGTTTATCAAATGAGTATGTTGCTGAATCATTATATTTATATTTCTTTTAGTCTCCAGTATCTTAGAACAGCAAGAAGTAAAAACCTAAAATTGTGGAATTGTAACCCATACAAAACTCTGAAATCCGTTCGCTGTACTGTGCTTTGAAATTTATTGCTTTTTTGTATATATGTCATTTTTCACAAAAAAGAAAAAAAAGTGATGATAAAAAATATATAGTCCTTCTAGCCTCCAATATTCTGGAGCAGCTAGAAGGAAAAATCTGAGATGACAGTATGGTAGCCCATGACAAACTCTGGGATTGGTCCTGTAACTACTTGTTGAAGAGCGCTTTGAAAATTATTGCTTTTTTTCTTTTTTCACTTTGTATATCTGTTATATTTTACAATTTAAAAAGTTAAAAAAAAAAAAAAAACCTGGGCTGCTTGCACTGAATCCACCATCCAAGGTGGAAGGACTATGACAACCCTATATTCCTTGTCAAAAAGTACATGAGAAAGCCAAGTAGAGAAAGACAACAAAGGGCAAAAATGCTGAGGCTAAATCGCAGGCTGATATACCTATGAATTACCATTAGCCTAGTCCAAGTTCTACTAAGCTTCTGCATTCTGTCTCTTCAGACTTCTCTGCAGCTTCAGTGAGATGTCATGCTCTGTGCTTGGCCACCTCGTCAAGTGTTGTTGTTTAATAGTTGATGCATTCTACCCAGCTGTGGCTACAATTCCCCACAGTGGTTTGACATTAGTTTAATTTTTCAAAGCTTTGCAAAATTCCTCAGTTTAACGGAAGCAATACACGAGATGGGCAGTGGTACCAAGGTTGTTTTTAATGGATCTGTGACCAGCTGGTGATGACAGACATGGAGCCCCAAGTTCAATTACCTGAGAACTTCTGTCTTCTAAAGCACCTTACCTGCTTCTTATGCACAGTAGATACTCAACAAATACTATTATTTCCCTTATTATTCAGATGACCACAAGTGTAGGCTGGTTTCCATCATGGCACAAATTTTCAAATAAGGCCCTTAATTTTGCTAGAGCCTTTACATTTTCAGACCAAATTTCAAATCTATGCGGCGATCCTTTTGCTCTGGTCCTGTAGGAATAAACCTCCCAACTGAACTCTCTGGCTCTGGGTGACTGAGCTGGGCTGTCAGTCAGAAAAAGTAGGCTACAACTATGCAGAAAAGGAGAACATACTTGTCTCAAGTCTAACTTGAAGCCTGAGTAACTCTGAGGCAAAAGCTGAAGAGGAAGATTAAGGCAGTCCGGAATCCTAGGAGGACTTCCCCTTTGCATCCTGACCTCGGGGGAAAATGCACAGCTACCCGAAGTAGCAGGCAAATCCTATTTTCTTCCATGGAGCGGCCACAGCTCCCTTGCCCTTCAGCTCCTAGAGGAATTCCACCAATGGCAAGGCTCACCAGCAAAGGATGAGGGAAGAGTAATAGCAAGGTATTTATTCCCTCAGCGTCTTCCAGCTGACTGCAAACATCCACAAAGGCTGTCAAGACAGCCCTTCCTACATGACTTCCCCATTCCGGGCTTCAGTGACAACCCCTGCCTGCCTCTCTCCAGGGATGGTGACTGTCCCAGATTCTTTACTATCACTTAGAATTTGCCTACACTCTGCCCACACCTTTGTAAGTTGGGCTTTATTTATTTGTTTGTTTACTTATCTATTTATAAAGCATCCTCAAATTATCCTTTAAAAATGGCAGAAAAGAGGTGCTACATTTATTTGAAAACTCATTGTGCCCCTAAGTACAATGAAGACTCCTCAGCCACATTTGCAAACATGGTGTGATGGTCACTATGAACCTTTTTTGGGCACCAAGGTCCAACTCTACCATTCAGTCTTTCGGCCAACCTTTTCTGGTTGATTTTCATGTGCTGAGTGCAGACACATACTAGGTACATTGGTGAGCTCAGTGAGTTAACTGGGCAGCTCCAATTCTCCCACTTTGGAGATAAAGTCCCTTAGCTCTCTATATATCTGATATCCAGCCCCTCTCCTCTGAACTCACATGCCCTGCCAGAGTTCAAGGCTTTCTCTCCCCTAGAGTTGACCCAAGTAACAGCCTCCATGTCCTGGGCTCCAGCTTTCTGTCCACCAGTCTGTCCTCTAGATTGCCACCAGTGCATCCTTGAAAGCACAGATTTGATCGTGTCGCAGCCTGAGGTGAAGTTTACTTTTGACCTCCTGAACATGCCATGTAGTCCTTGTCCACCTTTCCATCCTATACTCCTATTGTACCAAAACTTGTTGTTCTTCCAGCCTGCCAGCCTCTTTCATGCCTCTGTGAATTTCACATACTGTTCTAGCTGCTTGGAATGCTGTCCCATTATCTTTCTGGAAAATTCCTAACTCAAGTAAGTCTACAAAACCTTCCAGGAGGATCAAGGGGTCGAATTAAATACTCCCTCTTGTGTTGCCCCATAGCAGCTCAGGCACGGCTCCATCCGGTCACTTGCAATGTGCTCTGCAAAGCTGGTCCCTCACTGTCCCCGACAAGGCTCAGATCACAGACCAGGGCCCTGTCATCTTAGTTAGGAGGCAAAATGCTCCTCAAAAAGCTGTCCATAGCTTTTCTTGCATTCCAGGGGGTAGAGACTGAATTTACTCTGTGGGAAAATTTGGGTAGAGACTTGGTGTGCTTTTTAAGTTGCAAAGAACAGGCCTAAAGCTTGATATGAAGAGAGAGCAACTGCAGCAATAAGAAACCAGACTGTTCAGTTGAACAGTGCTCAACTCAAGCCTCTGAGAGCCTGCTGCTCTTCCAAGGAGAGATTATCTGGCTGCTGGAAGAGTCTTCCCTGTTCTTCCCTGGTGAGGAGACTGAGGCTTGAGGAAGGACAATTGTGATGCAGGAGCCACTGGCCAAGACCTAAGAGAGACACTTTTGCAACAGTGATAGCAGTATCTCACGGTCAGCTTTCTCTTTCTAACCTTGTAATTGTCTCACATGACTTCAAGGTATCACCATGATCTGTTCACCATACCCTTACTAACTGCCTTGACCAATAAAGGAAGAAAGTATGTTTATGCTTTGGGGCAAGTCAGACCCCAGAGAGCCAGAGCAGCAGGAGTAGGTGGAGAAGAGAGAAAGAGATGAGGGAGAACCTGAAGCAGAGGATCAACCCGGAGAAAGACGCGACACCATCAGCTGCAGATGTGTTCATGCCAAGTCCTTAGACATAGTGACCGAATTCCCTGCTGTTTTCAAAATAAAGGTGTTGGTCACTTTATCTGGCTAATGAAATAAAGGGTCATACTGGAAGTTTGAACAATTTTTGTATACATGGGTCACATTTATGATTTCAACAATTAGCATGGTTTGAGGCCCATTGCATATGCTCAAAAAATACTTGATGAATGAATGAAAGATGAACAAAGGAATAGAAGTTTTGCTTCAAGACAGTCTCAAGGATTTGTTCTTCTTCACAGTCATATCACGTTTCCCTTTCCTCTTGTGGCCTTGCTCTTATTAATGTAACTCATTATTTCTCCATCTCGAGATGGAGAAGAGACCTAAAGCAAGGAGAAGAGGACTCCGTAGTGACAAGTCCAGGTGATGGCCTCGGGAAGACCTGGGGAGAATGATCAGTTCATCAACACAGGATATCATAGGAGCTCTCCCCAACGCGCCCCTCACCCCTGCCCACCCCGCCTGGGCCAGCCTCAACTCTGTAGCACAGCCAATGGGGCAGGTCATCAGTTTGTTTCAGTGGCATCTGATCTGCTCCTGTTTTTCACTTTCCTGGACTCTGAGAATGATCCTGGGAGCCTGAAGGTCTCATTTCTTCTAGACACTGGGACAAAGGAACAGAAAGTAACACTGAGGAAAAGGGTCAACCCCTCACGTGAGAAGGAACAGCTGTGGGCACTGGGGCGTCAGACAGAAGGAAAGCCTGAGCTGGAGGAAGAGAAGCTTCCAGAACAGAGGTTTTCAGGCACTGAAGCCCATCACTGCCTCTTTGAGTGTTTATTTGGAGAGAAATTTCCAGTCCTCACAGATTTCTCTGACTCTCACAAAGGGGTCATTTGTGTGGTGCACTTTAACCCCCACATCATTTCTTTCCTCTTTGGTGCATTTCTTTTCTTTGGAAGGCATTGGATTTTGTACTGTGAAGCACAAAAGTTTCACTCTTCTACAGTGGCTAGGTCACACTCACAAAAAAGCCCAGTGCGCTTCATGCTCACAAATAAAGGCCAGTGACTTCACCGCGACTTCTCCCCCCGGGGGCTTGACAAGCGCACAACGAGCGCACACTTGCGCGTGTCTAAACTGCTAGTGACAGGCCCGCAGGCATGAGGAGGGAGAGCCAGCCACGTGGGCTTCCGCCAGTGGGAATTCCCAACTCGTCTGTTTACATTTTAAGGGCTGCTGCAAAAGAAAGTGCAGAAAAGGTGAGAAGTGTGGGCTGGCCCTGCTCACGGCTGAGAGCTTTGACAAGAAGCAGAAAAATTGAGAAGCAAATGATGAAACAGGAGAGAGAACAAAAGGGAAACAGGACAAACATGCAAGGTTCGACGACAGATTTAAATATACTTTTCACAGTCTCTCAATACAGACTGGTGCAAAGAGTGAGGAAATATTAGAATGAAGAAAAGGCACTTTGGATACGGCATCCAGATGCTTTTGCAATAGCGTTAAAACACGGGCTAAGTTTATTAGCAAAAGGTTAGTTGTTGAATAAAACACTCTATATTTGGAATGTGCATCTATAGTTTGTATGAGCATATTCCTTTCTAGCAATGTACAACAAGGAAATTTACTTTCTAATATACTTAGAATTGTTTATCACTAGGTTCCTAAGATATAAAATAAAAAATATTATATCCTATGTTTGGATTTTCCTAGCTAGAAAATAAAAAAAAAAAAAATCTCCAGAACAACAGACTGGCACCCACTTGGGAATATAAGTGGAAAATAAAGCTCGTGTGTTCACAGAAAATGTAAATTCATCCAAAACTCCGAAGTGATTAAAAGTACTGAGATACTATAGAGATAAGAGTGATGGAAAGAAGGAAGAAAGGAAGGGAGGAGGAGGGAAGGAGATACGGGGGAAAGGGAGAAAGGGGAAAAAGGGGGAAGGAGGGAAGATGAGGAAAGGAAGGAAGAGAGAGCCTTGGTTTTAAAAAATGCCAGATTTGGAGTTGGTTTCTGGATTCACCCCCTACTTTGCAGCAACCAACAGTGTTTTACTCAACCTCTCGAAGCCTCCGGTACCTCTCTTTGTTAACGGTGATCACGATATCTAAGATGAGTAACATATTAAACCTAATAAATGGATATAAGTAAATATGAATTTCCTATCAGTAAATATGAATTTCCTCCTTTCTTCCTGCAGAATGGCCTTAGATAAGCAACACTGGATTCTTTTTATAAGGTCCTGAACTTCAATTTGTGGAGGCAGAGCAGTCATGAAAACAAAAACCACTAACAGGTAAAAACGATGGGAGAGGACCGAGATCCTAAAATATGGGAAACTGCTTTCTACTTAGTTCTGTTTCCTTGTGGCCAACAGAGCAAGTGCAGCTGCATGGTAAGCCTCTCAAGGAGGCACCTGTAACATCACTAAATTGCCACAGGATGTGTCCCCTCCTCGCCTCTGCTCAGAAGCAGCTGACCAGTAAGGTTCTCCCTGTCAGTGCAAAAACTGAGACAGGGTCAACATCTTAATCTTAACCAAGGTGCCCATGACACAAGTAAAGGCTTAAACTCAGAGCACTTACTTGGTCGTTCACCTTTGGTGTAGGTCAGGGGTTTCCAATCGTTAGAAATATGAAATCAATCTCCTTTGTGGTGTCAAAAATATCACAACCCCCCACATGATACAAGCTGCCCTTTTAGTATCTGAGGGCTTTAAATAGTAGCCCCAAAAGATACATCCATCCAGAACCTCAGAATGAGAGCTTATTTGGAAATAAGTGTCTTTGCAAACGTATTTAAAGTAAGGATCTCAAGATGAGATCAGCTTGAATTAGGGTGAGCCTGAAATCCAGTGATGACTGTCCTTATTAGAGACAGAAGAAAAGACACGGAGAGAATGGAGAAGGCCATGGGAAGTCAGGCAGAGATTGGGGGTGATGCAGCCACAAGCCAAGGAATGCCAGGAACCACTGGAAGCTGGAGGAGGCAGGGAAGTTTCTTTTCTGGAGACTTTGGGGGCAATGTGACCCTGCCAACCCCTTGATTTTGGACCTCTGGCCTCCAGATCTTCAAGAGAGTAAAATTTTGTTGTTCTAAACCACCCAATTTGTAGAAATTTCTTATGGCAGTCTTGGGAAATTAATGCAATGCCTATCAATTATAAATAGTAATCACAAAAATCAATTATGAGTTCGCATTATGTTAAACCCCACAATATCAAATATATTTGAAATATAATAATTACATTTGTGTGTGAACTATTATTTATCACAACAAATGTCATTTAGTACAAACACAGCTTTCTGGATTCATGGTAATAATGTAGACATTTTCTCTCCTCCCAAGGCACAAAATCTGCATATAAAGAACCATGGGGCTGGATACTGAGTTTCTTGCTTCTTTTATATTAGCCTCCATCAAGAAAGCTGAAAATGAATAATGATCTTGTCAATTTTGAAGCACAAACTTAAAAATAGGAAAATAGAAAGAACCTTAAAACACTCAGCGTAAATCCATCCTTTACTAAAAAAATCTAAAATTTTTTGTAAGACTAGTCATTTTAAAGAGAGCAAACATTCCAATGTCTCTACACTGAAGCACGCGAAGGCAACAACAGTGAAAAGGAGCCATCCATTTCACAAGGAATTGTTGGTAGAATCCCATAGCTATACCTCAGCGTGTCTCAAGGAATAACATTGGCTGATTCTTCTTTCCATGTTGATGTCCATGGAAAATGGAACTCAGTATTGTTGGGTGAAAATTTAAATGCACTGTAGCAGGCAGCAGCTCATAAACAAGCCCGCTGAAAAGTTTTCAAATGCAATCGCTTAAACAAAATGAAAACCTCCAGACCCTCACAAAATGATTCCTCATGATGTGTGCCTAACAGTCTAGAGGGAAACTTACAGAAGCTTACTAGTGAGCCCTTTTTACCAACTGAATCTCTTGAAAATGACAAAAAAAGCAATCCCCAGCAATAGCTAACTCCAGTGATCGCAGAAGCCCTTCTCCTCTAAAAAAAGAGACCCAAATGTCAGTTTTTTATGCGCTCACCGTCCGTGACCAGGTCCCTGGTTTTGAAGCCAATGGTGTGTTATTACATCAAGGCTCCAAGTAAGAGGGAATACATCAATCCTGGCCCATCAGAATAAACTTGAGCATCTGCCTTCCACGTTTGGTTATGGTATATGTCAACGAGTACGGCGGCAGAGAAGCCTCGGAAAAATTACTCATCAGGGACCTGTTTACATTTGTACTGTCAATTCTAATAGGGTTTTTATTGAATTAAATTCTTCTTCCCTCATTAGAATCATGATTGCCTGTCAATGTGTATGACATATTTGAATTCCCACTAGGGTGGTAGACTCTCCATCTTACATATTGCCCATGAAGGATCAAGGACAAGGCTTGGTAGAAAATTTTACATGTCAACCCTTGAAATTAGGGTATAAATACCTCTGTCAGCAAATAAGCTATTGTGACTCACAATGAGGAAACCTAGAGAGATCCTCTGGTTCCTCTCTTTTACAGATTCACATACACTGGCAGGACCTAACATATCCAGGCTGACCTGCAGTGAACCAGCCTCAGTTATAAACCAAGCACCTGCTGGTTTCTTAGTTCCTCTTTGGGAAAAAGGCCCCAGAATATATAAGGGTAACACTTTTTAAAGTAAACAGAAAGAAGGCTGCCAAGGCTTACCCATATGGACAGCAATTTCATCTGAGAAACCATTCAGGGTGAAGCTTATTTCTATAAACACAAGGTAGAGAGAAAGCTCGGCTGTCATGAAGGGTAGATGATTCTCTGCTTTGCAAGGGGTGAGAAGCATCCAAGAGATGGTCACATTTATTGAACACTCATTCTGCCAGATCCTTAATATACATTATCTCCTTTAGTAATTACGATTCAATGAGAATAATGATTATGCCCATTTTGTAAATGGAGAGAACTGGAGCATGGAGAGGTATTTCCCCACATTTGCACAGTCAGTGGCAGAGCAGGACTGAGATGGCCTTCAGATATTCTCAAATGCTACAGCCCCTGCCTCGGCAGTGGCCTGGTCAGGAAGCTGGTCTGGACATGCACTGTGGCAGAAGGTGAGAAGGGGACCTCGAAAATCTCAGAAAAAGGCATGTCTAGGAGGAAAGAAAGAACCCACTGAACAGATTCTACAGTAAAGATATCTTTGGGCGCAAATATACTGACCCTCTAAGTGGTGCTCAGAGTTTGGGTTTGCTCTTTCTTCAGTAATCAGATTGAAAAAAAAAAAAAAAAGAGACTTGCTATTGAATCACTACGGTGGAAGAAATTACCTTCAATTTACAGTCAAGTATATGGAAGTCATTCTATGAAATGTCTTTTTAACTAGCTTCAAATTAGATTACTGTGCCCTCTAAGCCCTAAAACGATCACGTTTTGCAGTTTTGTCCCAATTTCTCCAAATTTCCCAGTCTGGATTGTTTTGAGAGCTGCTGCCTGTAAGTGGGACTCCAGACATCTGAGATATTATATTCTCACTAAGCTCTGCCATGAGATTTGAGAGCTCACTGAAGTGAGAGTCTTTGAAATATAAAGAAGGTTGAAGTTTTTGCTGTTGGACATCAACCAATCATATTTTCTTCATTTGCAGAGGAAATGGGAGGGTCTGCTTCAAGATAAGAGACCACACAGAGCAGGCTGGCTCTAGAAGGACCCACCTTCTTATCACTGCTCAAATTCTTCTCCACGAGATTTGAAATCAATTGTTTTGGAAAATCTGGAGAAAAAAAATTCCTCCTATTAAAAGTAAATGATTATCCCAGAAAGAGCAGAATATAAAGGTAGGACTTGATTTTTGTCTGTATGCTTTCATGAAACCAGGACTTAACACCAGGAAAGGGGAAGGTTTTGTCTTGTGGACTGCTCTGTTTGGTTGTCTGGGGAAACAACCTGTTTTTCAGTCACGACCTTTTAAGACAGAAAGCAAGTTAACAGAATAGATGGTCTCTCTTTTCCTTCCTTCTACTTACTTCTTTTCTTCCTTGGTATTTTCCTTTTCTCTCTTGTTCTTCATTCTCTGTATCCCAACTTTCTTGGACAAGCTATCTATACTTTGCCTCTAGATGTTTTCCTCTGCTTTATTTTTTTGTCTTTCTTTTCAGACTTCAGGATGCCTTCTGCTCCAACATCATTCCTTTCCCTGCCACTCACAGGCTCACGGTTTGGTACCCAAGCTGTTTTCTGTTCACTGGCAGCTAGCCTCGAATTCCATTCTGCCACAGGTTTTAGCTCTAAGTCAGGCAGTAAATGGGCTCTTTACAAATCTAGCTTCATTTAAAGAACTCTCTCCATGAGCTGCATTTCTGGGGACATTTTTCAAGGGTGTTAGCAAGTAGGCTACATGAACTTGCTTGTACAACAGCAGATCGGCTGCTGTTTCTGTCACTCTGAGAGGCCAATGGTAATGCCCAAATTAACTAGCAAGTATAAACCAGAGGAGCCAAGAGAAGGATTTTACAGTCTCCTTTTTTCTTCTCTTTATTTGTATAATTTTAGCAACTAAGGCAAGGGTGTCTAATGTCGGTGCGGTAGAGGCAGCAGGGGGGGTATCAAGTTGACCGGCTTGGGGGCAGACTGGACGTCGGAGGACGAGGAAGAATGGAAGTCATTAATTAGGACTCCATGACTCCACTTGGATGTCTAGGAGAACCATGGCAGCTCGTTCACCGCCTTTCATTCTTGCTTACTTTGATATTTCCATGTCCTGTAACTTTCTTATTGTGTCTAGCCTGGACCATAGATATTTTGTTGATTAGAACCTTTGTTTCAAAAGGGTTCACTTTGATAGACAAACTGTCAACCCGGTTTTATATGTGCACGAGTCTCTGAACCACTTCGGAAACCTCTGCGGAAGAGAGCGTGTGACTGCCAGGCTGGGTGAAGTTGAGTGTGGCAGAGGTTCACAGAAATGCAGCAAAGGCGAAGACATGCCCAGCTAACGCGTTTTGTTCTTAGAGAATGCCGTCTTCCCCGTGAGGAAGACCCTTCGCCACAACCAAGAAACAGGAGCCACAGCAGCACATGGAAAATTCCATCCCTTTGTCCTTCCACAGACAGTGATCAGAGTGAAATGGCCAAAACGGGAGCAGCAAAGGAGATGTAGAAATAGCACACATGGTGATGAGAAAACTACCCTTATAACAGAGACACTTTGCTTAAAAACAGCCATTCTGTATGACAGTGTAGCCATCAAGCCTGACCCCCAAAAAAGAAATCATGAATGATAACGACACATCCTCCCCTGGGCTTGGTGGGTGTGGCCCTAGTGCTGCTATGTGTCACCCCACACAGCAGTCACCGGCCCGTGTGGCTGTTTAAGTTTAATTATTTGACGTTAAATTAAAAATCCAGCTCCTCAGTCGCATTAGCTGCATTTCAAGTGCTCAATAGCCACATGCAGGCAAGGCCTACAATATTAAATACACAAATACAGACCATCTCCATCATCCCGGAACGTTCTATCGGATGGCACTGCTCGTATGTATGCCGTGTCCTGTAGCTTCAGCGGGTTTCCATTCTCCAGCAAAGCCCCAGAAGGCGTCCACCGCATTTAAACGGGTGACCGGAGAGGAGGGGAGCAGGCAGCAAGTTGCCAGCATAAGCACTGAGAACTCTCCCCAGACCAAACACAGCAGCCAGGAAGTATGCAAGAGATGGGAACGGCTCGTTCTGAAACCGATTGCTCCTCTCCCTCTGCCTGGGGGTCCAACTGGGAGCAGCAAGTTGAAGAGTGATTCCTCATATAAATTAAATGGGAACGGGAGGGCTATCCCAGCACTCACGGCCTCGGAAGCCAATAGGGTCAATGTGATTAAATAATTGAACTGTCTCACCTTGCCCAGTCAAGCTGGGTTCCAACGAGGGTAATTAATCTTTGCAGTGCCTGCTATCCCCTGGCCTGTGCATGCTTCTGCTACTGCTCAAAAGTCAAGTTTCCCAAACTGCCTGCTCCTCGGGAGAGAAGAAAGGGAAGGAAAAGGGGACTTAGAAAGGTTGCCCTGCAGAAGGGCAGAAATAGAAAAGAAACTTCAAATCCAGACATTATGAACCTCCCCCCAAAGGGCAGAATTAACACGATAATTGCACGCAACTTTGATGCGAATTTCGGAGAAACAATCATAGTTTGAGTTTGCAGTTGTTCTTGGAAGCTGGATTTTGGAAGTTTCCTTCAGGAAACTCAGCCGTTGTAACTCCACCAGCCCAGAAACAAATATGCAACATCTGAGAGAAAGAAGGAAACTTGTCCAGCCTTGTCTTATTCTCCAGGTTAATCATTGTTGGAAGGCAAAGCCGAGGCAGCAGAGGAGAGCAGGTCGTGACCCACCAGTTTCGTTCATGCACTAAATATTTATTCAGCACCTTCTATGCCAGATACTGTCCTAGGAGCATGGGATACATGAGTGAACAAAACAGACACGCTCCCCATTCTCACGGACTTATATTTCTTGAAGTCGGGAGTTGGGTTTATTTTTAATTTGCCCATTCTTTACCCTGTAGTGATACAACCCAATTTCTGAAGATGTGAATTTTTAGCATTTAGCTCTTTTGACTCCTGTAAAACTGTGTTTGTGTGGGTGCATCATAGTAGCTACAATCCCCAGGAATGTCACAGAATGCAAATTGTGAGCCTGGTTTCACAGGAGATGGGAATCTCCAGCCACAGTCTACGCAAATCCACCAGGCTCCACAAATGACCCTCCTCTACCAGGAAGGCCCACGTGTGGCCAGCTGCCAGCTCTACTTCTTCCTTGGGGGACGTAAACAGGCGAGTAGCTGCTTGGCAGCAAGGCCAGGACTGTCAGATGAGGTGAGAAAACCAAAAGAAAAGCGGGAAAAACGAAAAATAATCTCACTGCATTATCCACCACCCCTAAGCATGTATTAATGGACCGATAAAGTATGCCCCAGAGAGACTTAATACTACAATATTAAACTCTGTGCACCAAGAAAAGCAATGACGGCACATTATAAGAAAGAGAGTTTGGGTTCTGTCTTGTTGGTTTTCTGGTTCTTGCCAATGTTCTGGTTTTTAGCTTTGCTCCCTTGGACAAATTTTCCTTTAAAGGGCCGCGTGCCACCAGAACCATTTTCCAACCAAAGAACAATGCTGCCCCCTGGTGATAGAATAATGTAAGAGCATGTGTGGAAACCAGAGAGCCTTCTCCAAGGCGAACTTTCCACAGTTCTGCCTAGATTCCATTTTGCTATCTTTTCATCCTCCAACATGCAAATTTTTCATCCTTACAGATTCTCTGCACAGAGACATTTTCTGGCTCTGCATTGTTCATGCCACTAATTAGCACAGCATTTTATCCTAAAATATGAACTCTGGGCTGATTGCAAAACAAGCAGTGGTGTTGAGTAGCTTTCTCTCCCTTTTGCTTATAAATTAAGCATCCCCCCAGAGAAAGCTTAGAAATCAGGCCTATTTCATATAACCTTTAGAATCCTGATTGGAATTCTCACTGGAAAGATATTTACTGAGAACTCAAGCTCGAGGAAATCAATGCCTGGGTCTGACAGACGCTCAACTCCCAGACAAACGTATTTGATTTCAGATCATCCTTCAATCTTTTTACTGGGAATAAAGCTGAGGCTGAAGGCTCTGAAAAGAACAATGCAGGGGATACACGGCTCTATCAGAAGCCTCCTTCCTGAGCTGCATGAAAACACGGCTGCTCGCTTAGAGAAAACTATATAATGTGAAAATACTGAGGGGGTTTGACAGGAGAGTGGACGCTGATCAGCCCATGATTAGGTCAGACACCCAAGTATATGATCTAGTTTTCCTCAAACACAATCTTAACCCCTTAGACGCTTGATTTAAAAAAAAAAAAAAAAGGCAAATGTTGGGGTCCACGCCAGACGTATTGAGTCAGAAACTCCAAGTACAGGTAGGTCCTAGAGGTCTGCATTTAACCAAATTCCTCTGATAGCTGTGCACACTAAACATTGAGAAACACTATGTAATATTTAATAAAATTTTTAATTTCCATCATGAAGACTTTCCTAACATGAATTCTCTAACATTACAAAAATACAGGTTAACATATATGTATATAGGCGGCAATACTTTTCCTTTCCTCGGTTTTCTGTGAGCATGAGACACTCTCCAACCAGTGAGCAAAGATAATAACCAACCAAAACCATAAACTCCATTTGGTAATTGCTGATGATAATTTCTAATGGGACTTGTTACCCCAAAGCCATTCCTTTGAAAAAGGCCCCTCAGTAGCATGAAATGGCTCATGACACAAAAACATTCACTAAATCAGAGGATATGACAACTCGATATGAATACAGCTTTCTGCCCTGATAGGGAAGGCCTTGACCCAAATAACCCTCATAGGGAGGTCTGGACCCTCCCTTCCAAAAAAAAAAAAAAAAGGAAAGGAAAAGACAAAAAAAAAAAAACCACTCCAAGCAACTAATGCTTCCCTATTTTTCAGCCCCTTAGAGCTGCACCAGGCTGTGCCTGGCCCTGCCTTCTGCTCCCCTCCCCTGGACCAGTGTTCTCTACCTCTCTCTCTCATCATTTTGCATCCCCTTGTCATAAGTGCTGCTGCAGGTCGTGGTGAGAATGTAGAGTGCTCTGGGGTTGCCAAGCCTGCTGACATGCCAGCACAGTAAAGACCAGTTCTGTGCAGGCTAAACGGACTGAACGGGTTTCAGCACCAACAGGTTGTATTTCACTGCTGCCTTTCATTGCCTGGCTGCACCACACGGGGGGACGATCCGGATTGGAGACAGGACTGGGTTCTTGCCAAAGGGAATCAGCATGAGGCTGAGAGTCCACCGGCTCTGCTTGACCATCCGCTCAGCCATCACTCAGTCACCAAAAGAGAGAGCAAAAAATGCACCACTTGTGCGTGCAGACCAGCACATCAGCTTTGCCAGGCTGGCCTCTCTGGACAAACCAACCTGAAAGAAAGAACTTCCTCTCACCCACCCCACACAGAGGGCAGGGTGAAGACGACATCTAGGAACGTGCCTCAAACAGTCAACCTGCAGGGGAAGATTTGAAAACAGAACTGGCATTAAGAGAAAGAGCCTTTTCTGAAAGAGGGGTCCTTGGACCATGTCAGGTGTATTTATTCTGGAAGGGGAAGTGAATGTTATAGAGTGCACTTTAGCTTGATAGAGAATTCCAGCACATCTCTAAAAGTGGGGCCTAAATCACGAGCACCCCACTGATACAGAGAGGCCTAGGTGAGAAATTGCCTTAGCAGTTGGCTCTCAGTTTTTGTGTCTGATTGCACAGAGAAGTAAATGGCATATTTAATGATAAAGTAGTTTAGAAGAAAGAGGTTTTTATTAATGAATTACGATAAATATATATGAATCCCAGCATTCTCCCAAAGACAGGATTTGAATTTTTTCCTAAATCAGCTAATATCTTAGTCAGATCTCTTCCCTTTGTATCTGGCCCTGGCCACATCTTAAAATCCTTAACACTTATGTCTCCTTAATTGCTCTATGTGGGCAACTTCCATTTAAAACTGGTTCTTGTTGCCATTTGACTTTTAAGAGAAGATTAGAAAGTAAATTTTTCATCCTACAAAACTACCACACTTCCATACACATGAAATAAATCACGGAGCACAGTTGAATGGGAATTCAATTAATGTTTTTGCCATTTTCAAGCCTGTAGAGGAATGAAAGTAACTGTTTCAAGAAGGAAGAAAAAAACTTCCAAAAGTAGGTTGGTATTTATAAAAACCAATTTTCTTGTCTGCTTTTGCTTTACTTCCCTGCAGCAGGCAGAATAAGGATCCCTAAAGATGCCGCCATGCTAACCCCTGGGGCGAATATGTTAGCTTACGTGGCCAACGGGACTTGACAGAAGTGAAGAATCTTGAGATGAAGAGATTATTCTCAATTATCTAGGTGGGTCTGATATAACTACAAGGTCCTTATAAATGAAAGAGGAAGACAGGGTCATCAGAGATGTGACCATGGAAGCAATCGTCAGAGCGGTGAAATGACTGGTTCTGAAGAATGGATGTGTAGCGGGTTGTAGCTTAGATGCTGGAAAAGGCAAGGAAACAGATATTCCCCCCTAGAGCCTTCAGAAGAAATGCAGCCCAGCCGACGTCTTGATTTTAGCTTCTGGGAGACCAATTTTGGACTTTCTGATGCCCAGAACTGTAAAATAATGAACTTCGTGTAAACAGGAATAATCATACCTATCTTCACCTGTTGTTTTAAGCCACTAAATTTGCGGTAATCTGTTACAGCAGTGGTAGGATACTAATACAGTCTCCAAATCCTGTCTGGGCAGGAATCATGAGTGCCATTTTCCAAAAATTGAAACTACAATTTGGAAAAACTCAGTTGGTAAAATAGTCAGTTGTCTTTGTTTGCCAAGGCCTCTGTAACAAAGTGCACAGACTAGCTGGTTTAAGTAGAATGCATCTATTATCTAACAGTTCTGGATGTCAGGTGCTGGGAGAAAAGATGCCAGCAGAGCCATGCTCCCTCTTACAGAGGGGAATCTGCTCCCTGCCTCTCCCCTGGCTTCTGGAGCGTGATCCGTAAACCGATGGCATTCCATGGCTTACAGGAGCATAACTCAGTCTCTGCCTCATCACTTAGTGCTCCCTCTCTCTCCCTCTCTCTCTCACTGTGTGTGTGTCCAGATCTCCTCGCCTTGTAAGGACACCAGTCATATGAGATTACGGTCCACCCTAATCCAGTTTGGCTTCATCTTAACTAATCATATCTTCAAAGACCCTGATTACAAATACATTCGCATTCGCAAGCCTGCAGGTTAGGACTTGAATATGTCTTCTGGGGAGACAGAATTCAATCCATGACATCAGTCTAAAGCATAATTAAAATCTGACACATAGCCTATAGCTATGGTTGCCAACTACTAGCTAAATAACTAATAATGTTTTATATTCCTTTTTTTTAAGGAAAAAAAATGATTTTTAAGTCACCCAGAGCACACTGGAATGATGAAATATGCTCATGCACATGACTTGGCCGCCAAGGTGTTCTCTGTCAGTTCCTCTGCTCCTCAGGATTTAACAAATAGTGGGCAATGGACACAGAAACATGCTTTTCAATGAGGGAGAAAATTAATTAATTAATTAATTAATTAATTAAAAATAAAAAATTAATTTAAAAGGCAGAATTCTCACCTGCCATGCCGGAGACCCAGGTTCGATTGCCAGTATCTGCCCATGCAAAAAAAGAAATTAAATTAAAAATAAGGGAGAATGCCCTATTCATGTGGACTTCCTGGCAAACATATCTAGTAGATGGACCAGAACTCATTTTGTTGCTGAAAACAGAAAGGAGGCACACACCTCCCAGCCGTGGAAGGTCATGGAAGTGGTGAGGGTGCAGAGTGCTGATGCCCCACGGAGGGGAAAGGACAACAGACGGCCACGACCTCACCAAGAGGGACAACTTGGGTGTCTGATTTACCATAGGAAATCCTGCCTTTGAACTGGACTCATACGTAGCTTAGGAAGAATAGGCTGGGATAGAATATTCCAGTTTGAAGGAACCTCAGCTACCTTCCTCTTGTATCATCAAGTCGCTGGACGCTTCACCAGTTCATGAACGCTTGCAAATACTCTAAAGGTTTTTAACAGAATATTTGCATCTCTTCCTAACCTGATGAAACACCAAAATCCAAGAAACCTCAGCTTTTTTGGTGTTTAAAGTTTCACTTCTGAAAGCGTTTCTTTTTTGTTTCTCAAATCAATTTCGCTTTCTTGTTTTCTAGATTAACTATATCTTGAGAACGGGCTGGGAGCAAGGAGGGTATTTGGAAAGGAGAGGAGGTGGAAAATGAAGAGGCAGCAAGAGGCTGGCTCGGGCGATCAGACAAACAAATCATCCGTCTTCCTGCCTCACGTCCACGCTCAGCAGAAACCTCAGCGCCCAGCCCAGCAGCGCCGAGCGGGTTCGGGGCAGCTCAGCTCTCTGGCTCTGAGTCAGGGAAAGAGATAAAAATCCCTCATTTCTCTCTGAGCAATAAGTACAGAAGATGAGGCTTGTCAGTCTCATTAGGAATAATAGAGAGAAATTGCTTACAATCATCTCTAATGGGTTGCCAGTTTTCTGACAATGGGCTGGGCAATTAGCTTGTCAATTTTTAACCAAATGCAAAAAATAATAATAATCCCCCAGGGAGCTTTTGATCTGCCTTATCGCCTTTCACCTCAGGCTCCAGAGACCTGGCGGCACCTTCCAGGGGCCTTTTTCCATTAGCCACACCTACATTTGTCCAGGAATTGAATCCACTGCGGACAGAGTCTCTCAGGAAAATCCGGTGGAAAATCCTGGCTGTTCACCCTTTCCTATCCTGGTCCCCTTAAAAGTATCCTTCCCTACCCATTGAACCACACGTTTTTTCTTGGTTGTAGCCTGGACTAAATCAGAGATTGGCCTTTTAGAATATTTTATCTCTGGCCTCCTTATATGAATTAAGTCATGATCAAGAAAATATTTCCATCTTACTGTCCCGTCCTCCCACTGAACTATAACAGGACGAGAGTGCAGTCATGTCTAACTCTGATGGGGGAATTGCAACAAGCAGACCTGACCTGCTGGAGGGACAGACTCCACACCCAGAAGGGATGGAGGTAGCTAGAGAAGGAACGTGACATACAAACCTACTGAAGCAAACAGCCTGGTGAGTAAAGCGACTGAACTGGCAACCAGGACCCAAGTGAATGATCTGGCCAATTCGATCATGAAATTTCCAGCAAATGCCTTCAATGCCTTCTTCTACTACTGAGAACAATGCCAGGCCCTATTACTGCCTCTCCTCTGAGCACTTCAGAGAAAACACCCGAGAAATTTAAAGCCCAGTAACCATGGTGCTACTATTTCCACTGCAGTGGCTGCATTCCTTCTGAGACTTGAGATGTCCTGCAAGCATCCTCTCCCGCAGCATTGCTAAGGTGGGCAGTGGGCTAAAGAGAAGGAGAGGAAGTGCTCTGGCCAAGAACACATAGCTAACCAGCACGTTGCAGGGCAGACTTCCTCCTCCTCCTTTTTAAAGGGATAAGAAAACCTTATTCCTTTAAAAAGAAAAAGCGGTATGGATGAGAAAGCATGGAAGTCCACAGATACAGCAAACCCTGTTTCCACCGCATTTACCTTCTTCACCAGCCCTTCCCTAGTTCTCCTTTCCTTCTCCAAGTGACTGGAATAAAAGAAACTACCAAGAACTCTTTTTACCTTGTACCAGGAGCTATGACATTTTCAGGGAACCTTCCCTAAGCAACCTATGAAAACCACTGACACCATTATTCTGTTTGCATCTTTCCTGGCATGAATTACAGTTTTAACTATATGTCTCTTCACTTGTTTGTCTCTCTCCTGTAAGCTCCCTGAGGGCAGGGGCTAGGTCTGTTTCACTCCAGCAGCTAGTATAATGCTCGGCACATAACAATCAGCCTCTACTGAGTTAATTTGCCAATTGGTTAATGATAATCCTTATAACAACAGAGGATGCTATGTATGATTACCCCCTTTTACAGAAGAGAAGCCTGAGTCTCAGAGAGCTGGATGATTTTCCCAAGGTCACAAAGCCAAATAGTTGTGGAAGCCAGGATACAATACAACGCCAGATCTCTTGGACTTTAACCTTTGTCCCTGGACCTCCTGCATCAACACAGAGCATTCCCCCTCCTTCCATCAGCCAACTGCATCCCTCCCACTTTCTAAAAGAAGCTCAAGCTTCACCTCCTCCTTGGAGTTTTGCCCAGTATCTTCTCCACAGTAGTCTTTTCCGTGGACTCTCGCACTTACTTACGTAAGAGTTGACGTGGGGGAATCTTATCTACCTTACTTATATAATGATTGGGAAAGAAAGGAAACTGAGGGGAGAGGTGAGGAAGGGAAAATGGAGGTAAATAGATTTCAGAAAAGAGGAAGGAATTCACGCAATGAGGCCTCAAGAGAAGACAAAAGAAACTGGAAGAGGACAAAGCAGTAGAGGGTCACCAACTGCGTCTGTGGACTCGGGAGGAAGTCGGGTACGCGGGAACCGCTGAGCTGGGCATGCATGCTGCTTGGTTCTGCTGAGAATGGCGCGGAGTTGCCATACACCGTGCAGGGCATGCAGGAGCATTCCTGGCTCAAGGAGAGATATTTTTCCCTAAGCTACCCCGAGCCATGCCGCATAACTAAGGCCCCACTTTTCCTGCGCGGAGCCCCCCAATCGGTCAGTATCTCTACAAACATCACGGGGGCCAAAGGCAACGCACTCAAGTCCTCAGGGCAGAAGCCATGTCCATCCTTCGGCATGTACCTGAAGCGCTCGGAACAGGGCTTTCTCCATAACGGGGTGTATATTTTCCTCGCACTCCCCCACTGACCACGTGACCACCTGCACTTGAGCAGAGGACTTGTAATGTGTTCAGACACAGACAAAATGAGGCCTTCACCTTCCCTGGCACCTTAAGATAGCACAATTACTTCTTTAAATCTCTTCATTGCACCCTATCTGAGGTGCTTTGGTATCTCAAGAGCAAGCACAGAAAGTAGGTCTGAAGATGCAAAGTGGAAAACAGCTCTCTGGTTATTTGAGACCCTCATTATAGTGTAGCAAGATTTCAGAAGCATCTGCACACACTCTCAATTCCGATCAAGAATAAAGCAAATTCCAGACTCATTTATGGGCTGAACAGCCCTATCACTGCTTTCCCAGAGGTGGGCCCATCCCTTGGCCCATATTATGCGGGACAAAAGAGTGACATATTTAAAGAATCACCTATTTATCAGTTCTTTATTTCTATTATAGGGAGAATCAGAAGCTGACACCCATAAGGAACCTTTTCAGGGAGGGATTATATATCACACCATAGAAATACATAAAAGACAAATTATCCCTGAGATCAGTGTGCCTCCTTTGCCCTGCTCAAGGTTTAAAGGCAACTGCAATTAGAGGTCACCGTCACTGATATGCCGGCAGCTCAGAGCGCCTGTTTACTTTAATCCTGCAGCAATGGAACCAGGATGAATTTTTGTACTTCGACTAAATTTGAATTCTGTGGGTCTGATTCAGATTTGTGGGAGTTTCGTAATTTGCTTTTGTTAACAAGATCTCTCTCAGCTTCTGCAGTGTTTACAATATGAGATCTAATTTGGGCTTAAAACGCTCATGGAAATTAAGTGCATTACTTTAAAAAATGCAGTTGGGAAGAGACGGAGAGGGAAAATGATGGGACATGCTGCAAATCCACTACGTTTGCACATTCGCCGTGGCGTTCTCCCAGCTGCACGGACTCATGAACCTCATCCCCACTACCGCTCCAGCGGCTCGGCAGACCCCACTCTCGGACGTGTGGCTGTATTAAGAAGTCTATTTCACTGCCGTCGGCACTAAGAGAAATTGGAATTCTCATTGGGACATGATCATTTTTGTTTTATTTATTCTAACACTTAAGAAGCATACGAGACTCCCGAGGCAAAACGCCCTCATGGCTAGGTGGTTATTATGGTGCCTTTTTTTTCCATCCTAATAGTAGCTTTCACTTACTGAGAGCCTCCACTTGCCAAGTTTGCTATGCTAAGCCCTTTGCTTGCACTAACCCATGACAACCTGATGAGGAGGTTGAAGATACAGTGGGAAAGTCACCTTCCCAAGCCACACAGCTCAACAGCAGCTCCAGAATCCAAACCCAGTTCGTCTGTCCTTATAGACCCCTCAGTCATTGCCACTGGATTTGCTGCCTGTTCTCTAACAATAAGATGCTTCTTGCAGCCCTCCTCTCCAAAAAAAAAAAAAAAAGTCTGTTAGAAAAGATCCATTCGATTATGACAGCCACATGCCCTGAACACAAACAATACTTAAAAGAGCTTTAATTTATGAGTTTAATAAAAGTCAGCCAGGTGAATTTCAAGCCTGTAATGCAAAGAATGGATCAGTTCAAACAGATTCAAGAAATATGGGTGCGAACTTTTAAAAAAGAAAAGGAGGGCTGTGGCTTCCTCGGAGCACAAGGATGTTACTGTGCTGCTTCCAGGGAAAGGTCAGCCAGCTGTGTCCTCAGAGGCCAGCCAGGATCCTTGCTCGGGGGATATTGCCTTCTGGCCAAAGGCACGATTTCTTCACTACACCAAGTGTGAACCCACATCCATCTCAAAGTTGGGCTAGAAATAACAGTGGTATATAAAACCAAACTCCCAATTTATTCATTTCCAATGAAAATTAGAACTAGTATATGATCCATAAAGGAGCATTAGCCACCTCATTCTTCCCCTTAGGCTGACCTACAGGAAAAGTCAATCTATAATCAGAAGGAGATTGATGAACACGGAATCAGAATATATGTTCGTAGTTAGAAGCAGGTGTAATGGCATCTCATGATGACAGCTTATCTGTGACTCCAGCTCCACAGCAGAGATGGTCTTATGAATAAGACCTGAACCTGACTGCTGAGATTTCTTCTCCTTTAGACAATACTCTGGGTGAGAAGAGCTCTGCAGTCCTCCTTTCTCCATCTGCCTATAACTGAACAACCTTCCTCCTATCAGGTTCCAGTCAAATACATGCTTTCCTGAAAACCAATCCATCTTTATTAAGTGAGTTTTATATTTCTCTTCTCCAATCTGTCCCAGGTTAGGCTCCTCAGGAAGCAAACTCTGGACCACGACTTGGTTGGGGCATGCTCTTGGGATCACCACGTGGAGGAGAGAGAAGGAAGCATGACTGACCAGAGGGAGACACCGAGCTGTGATGCAGTCCCAGCGATGGTCTCAGCCAAGCCCGCTGCAAGTTCTGGAGCCGAGATGACCTTTCAGAGGTGTCCCAAGTTAGAGTAGGAGCTGGGCCCTTATACTCTCTATCCAATTAGTAGTTGGAGGTGGGCCACCCTAGAAAGTGGGCAAGGCAGCTCTCTTCAGCCAAGGCAGTTCTCATAGGTAGAAGTACTCCTCACTTCAGGACCTTTGCCCACACTGTGATGTCCCTCTACCTAGAGCACTCTTAACCCTCCCCTTCCCTTGCCCAGTTCCTACTTTCCTGTAGGTCTCAGCTAAAGCATCACTTTTGCAGAACCCCTCCCTCCAGATAGATGAAGCTCCCCTGCTGAACAACCTCCTAGCTAGCTATACTTTCGCATCTTGTGTAATTATTCTATTTGTTTCTATACTACCCCATGTCCCACTAGTCTATAAGCTCTGTAAAAGAAAAGACCATGTTTGCTTGGCTCACCATGGCTTTCTCAGTATTTGTCACAGGGCCTGGAAATGAATAGGCACTCAATATATACTAAATGAATGAGTGAATGAATGAACACAAAAAAATAATACTGATATCAGTATTATTTAATTAAGTCTTTTGGATATCTTAGCACCATCACAATTTCCTCTATGCCACACACACACACACACACACACACACACACACACAAAACCATGATTACAACATCTAGACAGTTGAAGAAAGCATCTGCTTGGAAATCCTGGCTCTGGTCTTGTTGCCAATTCCATCCCAAATGCCTTCTCTTTCCGTGTCTATTCAGCCGAGTCCCATAAGCAATGTGCTTTGTAAAGCTTATGCAGAGCCTAAAGATTTTTCTATATGCACTTACTATCACTGAAAGTGAGTACTTAAGGTGCATCGCCCACCAACCTGCCTGGCAAAAAAAAGAGAAAAAGAGGATTTGGACTTGCCTCCTGGGACAGCACTGCTTGGAATGACGTCCCAGGTTAGGGCAATTTTTTCATTCCACCTTGCCACACTTCAAGGGAAAAGATAGTTTGACACAGTAGATTTTTAAAAATAATTTTAAAATTTATTTAATTTATATGTTTTCATGGCAACAGAACCATCAACCAATAAATGTATCCTCCCCTGCAAATAAATGTTTTCTTCAAGGAAGGAAATGTTATCATGTGTTTATCCACTTTGGTAAGTAACCTGTTTTGGGAGCCTCTTATAAATTCCATACTTTCTTTTTCCACTTCCCTCCTTCAAAGACTTGTCCAAGAACTGAAACTCTGGATCAAGGCAAAAGGAAAGCCTAGAAAAGCTTTCAGTGCAATGAAAAGATGGGTTACAAAGCAAGGAGAAAGATTCCAGTTGGCCTTTCTCCTGAACCAGAGCAAAAACGCTAAGATCTCTTTTTCTGACCTTAAATTTCCTGGTACCTAAGTCATCCTTAAACAGTGCTACTGACAGGGTCACATTTATAAAATCTAAATAGCCCTCCTGGCACCTGGCCAAACTCCATCAACAGCCCCAAGACTTTTAATTCCTTCTGAGGTTCCTTCTTCGTGCCCCCTCCCATGGAGTCACTGAGTGCTGTCCCCAGCCCTTGGATTCCCTTCTGCAAAGGGAGGCTCCTCATCTCTCCAGTGCTTCTGGAAGCTACAGAGCTTCCCAACTCCTGGGCATTCCCAGAAAGGGCCAGGAGCTCTGCTCCTGCAAACCTGACCGCAGCATCTTTGAAACAGTGAAGGCCCAGGTTTTTTAAGACTTAATTTAACAATCTGCACAACTCTCTGCTGTTCTTCCCTATAACTAATTGTGGGGGGCACTCTGACTCCAACGGTTGGAGAGAAGATCTTTGACTATAATTTCCATGTATTCTCTTCTGTCCTGGGCTGTGGCTGACAAGTGACAACTCTGAACTCCTTTCAGATTAACAGAACTATTGAGTTGCTCCTACAAAGTAATTTTCCTTGCTCCTTATACTCTCTCTTTTCTTCTGTTATTTTTAATTAAAAAAAAAAATAGGAAAGAGAACAGAAAGGAAGAGACTAACCATGTAATACAGAGAGGTGGGCATCCCAGATGGAAAAACTTCAGCCTTGGATCTTCCTGAGGAGGCCAATAGAAGCCGATTCATCTCAGCACACGCTTCTTCTGAGTGTATTTGTGAGGAGAGGTTTGGGTTGAAGTCCCTTGCTGGTTTACAAGGACTGTTCGGCCACAGTGAGTTGGCGAGGACAATGGATTCCATGTTCAATGGGAACGTGTGCTTCCTTTGGAAAACCCTGTCTGTAGGTAAGGTAGTTTAAGTACCAGCAGCTACAACAGCTGCCAGGCTTTCTCTTTCCTGGTGAGTGGACTGTCCACCAGACCCTCATTGCCCCCTCTGGAGCCTAATAAATAAAACACTCAAGACTAGACTGCCATTGTTGGAGAATAAAATCCAGTAGGTGAGAGTTAGAGCTGAGCATCTGTAGCTTTAAGAAGTTCCATAGACCCTTCTGTTGTGCAACTGGAATTGAGGCCCATGGATCTGTGAGTGTGGTTACAAATGGGTCACATCCCCATCACGCCTTTTGGCTACTCCAGGCCATATTAGAGATGAGCCATCACAGTAAAATAACGACATAGGACTTATCTCCTTTGAATTTCTGTCCTACTGCTGCTGCAACAAATTGCCACAAATTTAGTGGATTAAAACAACACTAAGTTCTGGAGGTCAGAAATGCAAACTGCGTCTCAATAAGACTAAAGTCAAGGTGTTGGCAGGGCTGCATTCCTTCTGGAAGCTCTAGGGGAGAATCCATTTCCTTTCCTTTTCCAGCTTCTAGAGGCTGCCTGCATCCCTTGGCTCATGGTCTCCAGCCAACAACTGCATAACTCCAACCTCTGAGTCTCTGATGCTGACCGTCCTGTCTCCGTCTTTCTTTTACAAGAACCATTGTGATTCCATTGGGTTCAGTCCACCAGGTTAATCTCCTCTTCTCAAAATCCTCAAATCACATATGCAAAGCCCCTTTTACCAAATAAAATAACATATTCCCAGGTTCTGGGGATTAGACATGGACATGGAATCTTTGGGAGACCATTATTTTTGCTTAGGAAACTTGTCCTCTGGGAATTTGGGGGTAAGACCAATTAAGGTAGGTATCTGCCAGAGGATTCGCTCATTATCAAAGACTCAAAAACATCCTTGGCCTTAGCAGTCTATACACACTCTACTTGCTACCTGTGTCCATTCCGGGATTTCCTGGGAAAAGTTCTTCCTATTTCATCTCTCCTCCTCTTGGGAAATACATAAATCTGGAAAAGACACAAAAAAATGACAAGAGCACTGCATCTGGCATGCACAAAAGAAAAATAATTGCAGAGCATAAGTTTACAAACTTTGTGCAAAATAAGCTTAGGAAACTCTACAGCCAAATCGTGTCAATCAGCATTCCTGGCACGTTTGCTCATTAAATGCTATGCAAGTCAGGCAGGTCTTTATGGTTGTTGAAATAGCAAATCTGCACATTTTGGGTGATTCAAAATATTTGTAATAGAACTGCTACTAAATCTATAAGCATGGTTCTCACATCACAATTCTTTCTCAATAGTGAAGGAAAGTATCATGCCCAGCAGAATAGCTCTAGGGAAGTTTGCTCACGATAGAGTATTTTAGAGGGTATGGAAGGAAAAGGAGGGGAGTCTACAATCAATTGTAAAACTGAGGAAGACAAGATATGGACCTTTATTTGCTAAAGAAAAAGCAGCTGGAAATGCACTGCAGTTGTTAGAGAAAATAAGAAAGTTTCTTGGAAATTAAATTCAGGGAAGATGAAGTTGAAAGCAAGAGGAAATGAAAATTCTCTCTGACTTAAAAAAGGCCATATTTAAGAAAAAGTGAAAAGATGGTAAATATTTTTCAAATACCTCTCTATATTTCTTGTTTTATGAATGGTCCATTCTTTTCTTTTCTTCATTTTTCTACTATGGTATTTATTTTTTTATTATTGAATTTAAGTACTCTTTGTGTATTAGAGCTATTAACCCTTCTTCAGAAATATGTATTACAAACAGTTTTCCTATTTGTCAATTTTGTTTATAGTAGGGATTTTCTTTCTGTGCAGATGTTTTGAATTTGTAATCAGCCAAATCAGTTGATTTTTTTCCTCATGTTCTCTGGATTTATTATTAAGCTCAGAAAGGCTTCTGCACACCAAGATTATAAAAAAATTGCCCACCAGTAATCACAAATACAAATAGAGAGGAGATCTAATTTTTTAACTATCAGATTCATTCATTTAATTCTGCAACAAATATTTGTCAAGTGTCCATTATGTGATAAGCATTGTGCTGAGAGCTGGGTATAAAGGAACAAAGAAAACAGAAGAAAGGAAAAAAAACTTTGCCCTTGTAACATCTACGTTCTAGTAATTTGAGCTAAATAATAAGCAAGATGAATAAGTAAACTACAAAAATATATTAGAGAATGATCAGTGACATGGAATAAAATGAAGTAGGATAAGGGGACAGAGAATGCTGGAGGGTGAGAGGCAAGTGACAACTGAAGTAGGATGCTAAGGGAAGGCCCCATCGCGTGGGCCAGGCTGATATCTGAGTGATGGGAGGAGCTTTGAACCAATGAAAAGTCCCAAGGCAGGCGCTGCCTGGTGTGTTCCCAAAACAGCAAGGAGGGCAATGCGGCCAGAAGGCAGGTGGAAAGCAAGGTAAGAGTGGAAATAGGTCAGAGAGGTGATGACAGGTGGGGGCGGTGATATCTTGGGGCCTTGTGGGTCATTGTAAGGATTCAGGAGATAAGGTAGCATTGGAGCGTTTGAGGTAGAGGGTGATGCTATTTTACAGATTACCAGAATGAATAATAGTTTTGGAAGGAACATAATTATCCAAACAGTGACTAGGACCACCTGGTAGCAGAGGATTAGATGTGGCATATGAGAGAAAGATAAGAGTCAAGGATGGAATCAATTTTTTGACCTGAACAACTGGAAGGATGGCCTGGCCATTAGCTCTGATGGAAAGGCTGCAAGTGAAACTCATTGGGGAAAGATTAGGAGTTTAGTTTGTACATATCGGGTTTAAGATGTCTGTTAGAAATCCAAGTGGAGATGTCAGATATTAGCCTGGATCTACAAGCTTGTCAGGGGAAAGACACCTGTTACCACCTCCAGGAGAGAAGTCCAAGTGCATGGAGGATAGCAAAGAGGTGTCACCCCACCCCAATATACGTGCAGGAGATACCAGCAAAGACATGACTCACATGAATATTGGATGGAACACTGTTGACACCTACAGAAGAGACAAAACAAGGTCAGTCTCACTAGTGGGTGTCAGTCCCCCATGATCAGTGGATCTCATGCTATGCTGATGCAGGAAGATGGTCTATACCCACTTCTCTTTCTTGTAGGCTGTTGGTGAGAGACCCTACTCCTTCTCTTTCAGGAATAGATAGAGCAGCAGGGGTGGGTCAGAGGCCAAGAAGTCTCCAATGAATACCTGCATGTGTTCCAGGAAAAAGAGGAGGGAATGTGCCCACAGGCCACTATGTGCTAGAGGAGGTGTTTTCTCTCTCCCAGGACTACTGAGAAGGAAGTCATCCCAAGATTAGCATCCATCCTCGGGGACAGGCTAACACATCTTGTCCTGAGTACAGGGTTTATATGTGGGAAACAGAAAAAGACAGCAGGCCACATTCAGACAGTCCCTTTCTATAAAAGCAAAGTTCCAGAGATAGGTCGAGCTGAAGATGAACATTTGGGAATCATCACATGGAGACAGAATTTAAGGCCATGAGTCTAAAGAGACTGGCAAAGATTAAGAATATTGGCAATGCCAAATATTGGCCAGTGTAAAAGAAAGTGCACGTTCTTATATACCCTTCATCTAAATCAACAAAATCCTCTGGAAAACAGTTAGCAACATGCATCAAAGGTTAAACATGCATATACTTTGGCCCGTCAATTCCATTTCTAGGAATTCGTATTAAGGAAGGAACCAACCAAACAAGTGAGTAAAAATAAGCATGCTCACATTATTCATTCTCATTTAAAAAGCTACAAACAGCTTAGATGACCAACAAAAGGGAGTTAGTTATTATGATATACCACAATTAATATTATATGGCTATTTTAAACCGACAGTGTAAAGATTTATATTCACATGTGCTACGGTATCTGTAATGTACTCAATACTTGAGCAAAAGTGTAATGTAGATGGCATGTGGGGGGTTTTTGCTTTGCTTTGTTTCATTTCTTGAAGCTACACCCTCCCTAGGAGGAGACCCAGGTTTCAATCAGGAGCCCACACTCCGGGGATGGCCAGTTAGCTTCCATCAGAAAAACCATGCTCCAGAGGTGATGACAAAAAGCCTTTCTGTAATCCACATCTCTAATCAACAGGAAAAGCTTTGCTAATTAGCATACTGAATTTCAGAAATGGGCTTTCATAGGGGAAATTAATGGATTCTTAATGAGCATAATGGATATTAGAAATGGGCAATCATCGGTGAAATTTGCAAACATCAAGATGTGAATTGGCTAAAATGTTTTAGAGACCCTGCCCACCCTTGCCTGAGCATCTCCTGAGGCCTGTTTTCACACTTCAGAGGTGTTGGCTGAGGCTTGATCCTTAAACTGTGCCCCATCCGGCCACCAGTTTAAAGAACTCTCTGGTTGCCCTTTGTTGTCTCTAAGGGCATGAAATTTATGTTGAAAATTCTGCAGAGTCTGCCTCCAGCGATTCTTTCTCTGAAAGTCTGGTTGAAGCCCATGAGAGGAAAAATCACAGGATTTCACTGAACTTCTAGAAGAGGTTAAATATATTGTTTTTTCCTTGCTAACCAGTGATTGTTTTACTATTGAATGTCTACACATGTGACAGGATTAGTTCCAAGAGTCACTGTCATCATCATTTGAGAAAAAAGACTGCGAGGAATAGCTACACTTGTCCCCTCTCACTTTTCACATTACTTTTTTTAATCCAGAGGAACCCAACGGCTGCCCATGGCTCAGACAAACAGCTGCCAGGGGACAACTCAGAAACAGCAGTGAGACACATGCCATCTTCCCAAGACGACTAGGGAACAGGGATTCTTGAAGTGGGAAAGGACAGGGCTGATGCCTGGGATGCAATTTTATGATCAGGGAGGAAAAAAAGGTTAAAGCTACAAGTTTTTTGTTTTTTTTTTAATGAAATAAAAATAAAATATGCAAAGAAAAGAGATAGGTGGGAAAATATCCAGGGAATACCATCAATTCAAACACCCAGCTGAGGATTAATATTTCATTCCTGCTCTTATCTCTAGAATACCCTGATTTTTTTTTCCAATAGAAGGATTAGCAGCCTATGCTAATTATAAAATTGCTTCTACATGTTTTTTCAATCTCTCAAGATCAATCATTATAACCCAAGTGACCAAATACATTTGGATATGCATAAACTTTTAAGTATTTACCCTACCCAGTGCTTTTCTCCTTCCCCCAAACATAGCCAGTAATATTCATTGATTTCTTCCCTACCATTTGTTTTAAGTAGCCATATGTTATTCTTGGTTTTCAAATTACTGAAATTTTATGCTGATTCCTGAATCTGCCTTTCCCACTTTCCTTTTCCTTTCACTACATAAAGCAGTCCCTGACTTAATTTCCTAGGTCCCCTTTCATCCTTCCCTCTCTCTTGCTTTCTGCCCCCTTCCTCTATCTCTTTCTTCTTATTCCTATTCTCTAGCAGCCCCCAGATACCCAAAGAGAATAATGGTAAGTTAAGAGGCGGCCTGGTGAGAAGACACCCCCAAGAGTATTTCAGGGAGTGATTAGTTCATTCCAACATTACAGAAAGGGTGATTTTTCATACAGCCACACTCAAAAACTTGCCCTCCATGGAGACTGGAAAAAATAATAATCAAATGATAGAAGTTTTCCAAAGGCTTTTTGCCATGGCTTTGAAAAGACAGAATAGAGACAGACAGAGGAGGGAAGACTAACTCACAAAACCCAAGAATGCAAGCCATACAGGACTCTGATAAGAAGGCAATGAACACCATTTCCTCTTCAAACAGCTTTTTTATTATTCTTTTTTTAATACTATTTGATTTTAAACTCAGTCCTTGTCTGGATGAACATATCTTACTGCACAGGATTATTCCCCCTTTGAAAATACCCACTGCCCTGCAAACCAGCAGGAAGAGGGAAATTTCTGGCAGGGGGTGGGTAATAAGACATGAGATTCCTGACCCTTTTAGCTGCTTTAAGTGGCAGGCTATTTCCTTTCTGCGCACTTTTTTTTTCCCCTCCTGCTGCTGTTACTGTTGTTTCTGTCTTGCAAGGACATGCCATTTTACTTAACCACTCCCCCCCTTCTTAATTGGCCTGCAGTAAAAATACAAATTGCACCACTGTACTTTATTATTAGCCATTTGATGGGCCAAAAATGCCTCATAAGTACTGCCTAGAGGATATTAATCAGACCTGCTGACTCTCCTAAGCACCCACTTTTACATCTTGACCCTCAGAGGAGGGCGGTGGGTGGTGATCACGGCTTGTCCCCCAGGGGCATTTAGCTGGTCACCGCTTCTCCATTAGCGAAGGGTGTGACAGCCGTCCTGCAAGAGCTCAGTACCCAGCCCGCATCTCTCCTGCTGCCCATTAGCTTTAATGCCTGCTGTACTTTATGGACATGAAAAGCTGTGTCGTTTTTTTTTCCACTCTTCCGGTAATAGAGTATGGAGTGAGTGTCTGAATCTTAAAATGGCAGCTAAACTCAATACTCTTTAGAGTCTTGTGACATGGCAAACAGGTAAAAATCCAGGAGAACTGTAGTCCCAAAAGCAAGGCCCCAACTAGACAAGCACAAAGGGACAACCCTGTACATAAAAATGTAAATAAAAATTGCAGTAGGGAACACTTATTGAGGATTTGCTGAATGTTATAATGACGATAAAAGTTTGTTTCTATACAGCCACACTAAAAAACTTGCCCCTTCACAAGTTTTCACGTTCAGTTTCACAAGGCTCCATTCTTTGTATAAATCTCACCACCAACCCTTTTGGTGATCAGTTATCTTGAAATTTGCATTACTTGTGTGTGCTCTGAAACACCAAAAAAATAGAAGAAAATGAGTAAAAAACTGTTTCAACTTTTAAAGCGAAGACAGAACAAAGAAACTGATTGTGAGCTAATCTCTGTCCTAACTTATTCAGTCAGCAATTAACATATAAGGAATTCCCACCGTGTGCCAGAAACTCAATTCTCAATTATTACTGAGCTTATTGGGACATGCTCACAACTCTATATGAAATATGATGGAACTTCAATTTTATATTTAACTCATCAGTTTAATGTATCATTTACAGCTTTGTCTAAGGTTCTATTTTTTCCACCTCGGGGTCATTTCTTCAACATTTTTTTGTTATTAATTTTCACCAGTTCCAAGGTTTTGTTGCTATAGTGATTTTATAGGCATTGCAACCTCAGAAGGAGATTTCAAAGCTTTCCAGCAGTAATTATCAAGGACATAAAGGAATCCCCAACAGTCCTTGCTTTCTGATGTTATTGTGGTTTTTGTTTCCATCTTAGAAGCACCCACATCACTTAAAGATGTCTCACTCTCCTGCATTCAGGATTCTTGCAGGTCAGTCTACATCAGTCCAGCACACTGGAGGTTACATACTTACCTTTTCTGGAAAATCACCTCTTCTCAGGCAATGAAGCCAGAGAGCGAAAGTCCAGGAGCAAAAGTCACAAAATTTAACATTTAAACCCATAAAGAGAACAAGAGGAAGCAGTGAGAAAAGGTTAGAAGCAAAACAAGGTAGAACAAAAATGGCAGCACAGAAGCCAAAGAAAAAGAATCAAGGAGGATTTGGCTCCGGGATGAAGACCTGGCCAGAGGACCAGGAGAAGGAGAAGGATTAGAGGCTCACCAAAACCAAGGGCGATGCCACAGACAACAGAGAGAGTGGTGATCAGCGTCAGGCAATGGGTGGCTTGGCTGGTAAACCACTTGAGGACAAAAACCATGGTTGTTATTTCCCTTATAACTCTCCTAACACCTGCACAGCGGTCTATATTAGGTTTCACGTATACCTTTACGTATTTTTCTACCTGAAACCCAGGAAAAAGCACTTAAAATGTGGCTCATCACAAGGACCTTAGTAAAATGGCACACTGGTGATGTCGTTCAGGGGACAGGGTGGAACAGAGGAAAGGAGAGCAGACAGGAAGTTAAGGGCCTGAGATTCAAGCTCTGGCTCTGCGACTGGCTGGTTACATGACCCTGAACTAACTAGTAACCTCTCTGAGCCTCAGTCTCTACCCTAGAAAAATTAGGGGTGTGGACTCTGGGTTTTTTTTTCCCACTACAGAATGCTGTATACTGCACTCCTATTATTTTCCCATCTATAAGCCTTATCTTTTACCCATCTAGGTAAAGTTTTTTCCTGGCTATTAGGTTCTCCTAGTGTCCTTTTGCTGTTCTCTGGCTGCACCTAATCTTCATACTTAAGTCCCCCTTGCTCTATCCTACATTCTTAAAGTACTGCCAGTCTCAGCTAAGTGCCATGGGGGAAAGTAGGGAGTTATTTGATCAATCCTATTCCCATTCAGTAAATTAAGCTAGTATGTGATAGGTCTTCACATTTGCCCCTCCATATGCCACTCTCCAGCCTTTGCTCTCTGACCTTTATGGACCCCGTCAGCAGAGCTCCTGTACCCGTCAGCCAATACAGAGCCCATGTGGAATCAGAAAGAGGTAGATAGAAGAGCAAGGTCAGGTATTTATTTCCCTGGAAACTTCTCTGTGAGATTTGTCTTGAGATGGCTGATATCATAATTGAAGTTCACTGCTCCTTTCTCAAAAGTGCCTGCTCTAAAAACTCTCTTCTTACTGGTCTATTGAACCTCCCCTTCTCACACCCTTCCAGGCCCAGGGGTGGTAACAGCTCAACTGTTGCAACCCCAGATTCCTGCATTATCATACATGGTTGTCATGCAGCCACAACTTTGTAAATAAACCCTTCTTAGATTTTCCATGAATCACCCTAATTTTCCTTTGGGACCTGATGGCTATTGACTGGCAAAGTTTTGTTATTGTTTTTTTTTTTCTTTTTTTAGAGGGAAGAAATACTTTAAAATGAGCTTGTTCATGTAGTAAAATGAGACCTACAGTTTGCTTTCATTTTTGTTTTTTTAAGATTGTGCTTGTTTCTTGGTCCCCAACTCAGGGCCTTTCACCCCCACCCCCACCCACCCCCAGAAATTCTGGAAGAGTGTGACCCTTGGTTTAAACACATCCAAACCTTGATCAGATTTTACTTACTCAAATTCAAAATAAGTCTACAAGCGAGGTAGGTAAAAAAAAAAAAGAAGAGTCTAAAGTCAATCACAAACTCAGGAATCATTTCCAGTCATATGATTCCCAAAAAAGCATGCCCTGTAAGCATAAAACACGTTGTTTGTTCCACCTATTTTGATTATTTGTATACGAAAATCCCTCCGATGATAGACGCATATGTAGCATTTGTGAGAAGCTTCTGTTATGTGACTGCCGCAAGGTATCCAAGGCCAGACAATGTCAGTGGACCTCTATGAGTTTCCAAAAGAGGAAGGGCCAGTCTAGTCAAGAAGGAGGCTCAGCCAGTTGAGCTTGGCCATTTTTAGTATCATTTTAACTCTAATCTGTTCCAATAGCAGTGATGTTCGAGAAAGTTACACCACCCAGTTTGACATATCTTTTTATATTGTGTGTTAACAGGGAACTTTTTTCTTGACCTGATTTCGTAATCATTTTTCCCTGCAAGCACCATATTTGGAAGTCTGGAGGTTTCTACTCCACAGCAGCTCCTGAAAATAGAGATGTTCTTCTTATTCAGATACGGCGAATGTCTAATTCCTGCCTCTAAATAGTCTAGGTTAATTGCCTCACTTAATATCCTGCAGCAGCAAATTCTACCACCTAATTCAGTTTTACACCAGAAAAACAAAAAATCCCTTTGTGTGAAATCGGGCTTCTAAGTTATATTAAGGGTAAGGGAGAAGGAAATAGGTGTTGAAGTTTACCTTTTTCCCACAAAAATGTCATCTTGATTAATGGTCTCTGCAGAAAAGGTAAACACATCTCACTCTCCTATTCATGAAGCCAATTCAACATGTATGTATCATCCAGTACAAGCTGGCTCTCTAAAGTACATACAAAGAATCTTGTATCTCTGTATATAAATCACTTCTCTTCCCAGCAACAAGTCGTGTCCAGGCAAAGCCTATTACAAATTCAGTTTGAAATCTTGAGAAGGAATAGGAAAAAAAAATAACAACAGCTTTATGGGACCGTACTCAGGAAATGACTTGAACTCATCCCAATTTTAAAGTTCCATTCTATACAGCAAGCAGCTAAAACCCCATTTTCTAGGGGAATTGCCCTTACAGGGAAGGTGTGGCAAAGCCATCTGCTGCTTTATAGTGATGGTTTTCTGCCTTGTTTTCTGGTCCAGCTATGAAATTGCACTAATCACAGAAACAGACTGTTTGGCCAGGAAGCAGTATATGCCAGATACAAGTGAATTTAAGCCCACATGTACTGAAGCTGCAAGCTTAGTTTGCAATTTATGTGCAAGTGGTTTTGTATTTATCGATCTGGACCGAGTGCAGGTCCTATAGGGGAAATATGACAGATTTCATCTGTCTGACAGCCAAGTCTAATTGTATTTTCAGTCTGAAATGACCAAAGACAAAAGTGCACATGTCGAGAGCCTTCACTCTGGTGCCATATGGAGTATTTGATGCAGGGCTGTGGCCACCGTAAGTGTTCATTTTAATAACAAGACGCAGACTGCATCCTGAACAGCTAAAGCAAGAGAGGTGAGAGTTGTTAATTCAAGTCTGAATTAATAGACCATCTGATCCTGCCTGAATGTGGGTGGGCCATTTTAAAGAGTGCCTTTTATAGACAAGATTGGGGGGTATTTAAAAGATGTGTCATATATTATTGATTCATCTGGACCATGAAACTTCCGAGCCAAAAGTCAAACACTTCCCACAATGGTTGTCACTAAAATTATACCTAATACTTCTGGGAAGGCGAGGCAACTTACAATTCAGAAAGCATCTTCTATAACTTTATTTCTAGTTTTGAAGACTAATTGTGCCTGTGAGGGTAGTGATCTCTCTTTCTCTCTCACACACACACACGTACACACATGCATATGCACTTGCACACACACGCACACAAGGAGGCTCATTGAGGTGCACTGAACCAAGTTCCCAATGAAGACATGTTCAAGTCCTAAACCCCAATCACGTGAACTCCTTTGTAAACAGGACTTTCAAAAGATCCCATTTGGATAAAGTCAAATTTTGTCAAGGTGGACCTGAATCCTACATGGCAGACGTCCTTATAAGCAGGGAAATGTGTTCACAGGCAGGTAGTAGGGAACAGAAGAAGACACAGGAAGAGGCAGATCACCATGCGATGGGGGGGTTTCCAGAGGGCCATCACCAGAACACTACAGACTTCGGAGAAGGCACAGCCATGCCAACACCTCGACTTTGCACTTATAGTCTCCAAAACCATGAACCAATAAATCCCTATTGTTTAAGCCAACCAGTGTGTGATAATTGTTGTGGTGGCCATAGCAAACAGAAAATCCCACAGAGGCTTCATTGGAATGCATTACATAACTAAAGAGACAGGCAATGATGAAACATACCTCAAAAGAATATCATCTATTGTCCAGCGACCCATTTTCTTCTCTTATTGAGTTGAATCACTACCCTCTTACTTTTACAATCTCAAAACCCTCACATCACTTTCAATGGAGATCTTTCTTTGTCCCTAGCAATCAATCACCAGATCCTGCCATGTCTCACAACCTTTCAAATTCATCCCTTCTTCTTAGTTGTCAGTGTTACCCAGCCCTTAACCTTATATCAGGATTGTCACACTTGCCCCAGCTATCCCTTTACCTCTCATGGCTCCAAGATACCTGTAATAGTGGCTGTTTTGGCCTATAGGGCTGGGTGTTGTCTCCTGTATCCGTTTCCAACTGCTTTGACAAATTACCACAAATTCAGTGGCTTAAATAATGCAGATTTATTCCCTAACAGTTAAGGAATTCAGAAATCTGAAATGGGTCCCCCAGCCCTAAAATCAGATATTGGCAGGGTTGCATTCCTTCTAGAGACTCTAGTGCAGAATCTAATTTTTCTTTGCTTTTTCTAGCTTCTAGAAGGCATCTACATTCCTTGTGTTCAGACCCCATCATCTTCAAAGCCAAAAATTGCATCACTAGCCCAGCCTCTTTTTCTATCATCATTTCTCCTTTTATGACTTCAACCTACTAGCTTCCCTCTTTTGATTGTGTTGGGCTCATCCCAATAATCCAAAATAATCTCCCCAAATCAAGATCCTTGACATAATCCATATGCAAAGTCCTTTTTGCCATATAAGAGAACATATTCCCAGATTCCCTGGATTAAGACCTGAATAACTTTGGGGGCTTTTATTCTGCCAGCCACACTTACCATGCCAGGCTTATTTCATAGAATTGTTTTCAATTTTTTTATGAGTTCCAGCCCCAACAATGTTCTTATATTCCTCAAATAAACAGATTCCCTCTGCCACAATGCCTTTGCATGTATAGGTCCCTCTGCCTTCACTTAATTTGTTCTTACTCATCTTGCAAGCTAGGTGCTGCTGTTAAATAGCCTCATAATATCATATATCTTTTCCTTCTTAGCATGTGTCATGGTCGGGTTCATGTGTCAACTTGGCCAGGTGGTGGTACCCAGTTGTCTGGTCAGGCAAATACTGGGGAAATATGGGCATTGAAAGGCATGGGCATGCATAAGGCTAGCCAGAACCTTTATTAATGTGCCAGAGGGTGACCTCTAAATCATGGGAAAGGGGAAAGGAGAAACTAAGGTATGATTCTTAACCCTCTGGCCTCTGCCAGAGAAGAGAACTTGACAAGGGCCAGAAACTCGGCTAGGTTCCATCTACTTAATAAGAATGTAGCACTAGACAGTTAGGCTCTCCTCTTCCTACTCACCCCTGCAACCAAGGTAAAGACAGAGTTATAAACCCTATCTAGTTATTAAGTAACTCTTAACTGGGAAGGTTGTCTCCCATCTAAATCATGGTGACATGAAAACAAAATGGTACAACAGCAACAGACACCAAAGGACTTGCAGGGGCCTCAAGAAGTCTCTGGAAACTTGGTTGAGCTCAGCATAGGAGGCAGCAGAAGGCAGAAGCAGCTTTGAGGCGACCATGTGTAGCTGGGACCAAGCCATCCAGATCAGGTGACTCCAGCAGTCAAAATTCAGTAGAGATGAGGGAGGTCAGCCTGGGTACCCATACTGGAGCTCACTCAACTTCTTTAGATACAGCTATTGAGAAAGCAGACAGCAGAGGTAGAGGAGCCCTAGAAGTACTTAGACAGCAGTGGGGGGAACCCAAAATACCTTCAGAACTCCTTACATCTTTTCCTTTAATGCCAAACCCCTGAAGCAGGACTGTTCAGAAGGATTTTCGGAACTGGAATACCTGCCTCTATTCCCAGGAACAATCCCACTTATCAACCAGTAAAGGGGGAAGGTAGGAAAACGAACCCCACTTTATCCCAGAACAGGCCCAGGGAACTCCTCAGAAGTAAAACATGGTCTATTTGTCCCATCAAAAGATTTTTGCATGCCTATATTGAATCTGGAATTGACCACAAGGAGAAGTTCAGGAATTCTGCTTAATATTGAGTTTTCTCAAATTTTATTTACTACTTCAATCTCAGATTATGGAGTTATATCAAGCGACTAAAGATGATAAAAAAATTTGCAATAGGAATCCATCTAGATCTGGGTGACATAAAAAAACATGGAAAAGATAAAATTGAACTTGAAATGTAAAGGATGGGTATTGTTCTAGTTTGCTAGCTGCTGGAATGCAATATACCAGAAACGGAATAGCTTTAAAAAGGAGAATTTAATAAGTTGCTAGTTTACAGTTCTAAGGCCTAGAAAATGTCCCAATTACAGCAAGTCTATAGAAATGTACAATCAAAGGCATCCAGGGAAAGATACCTTGGTTCAAGGAGGCCGATGAAGTTCAGGGTTTCTCTCTCAAGTGAGAAGGCACATAGCGAACACAGAGTTCCTCTCTCATCTGGAAGGGCACATGGCAAACACAGCGTCATCTGCTAGCTTTCTCTCCTGGCTTCCTGTTTCATGAAGCTCCCTGGGAGGTGTTTTCCTTCTTTATCTCCAAAGGTCTCTGGCTGGTGGACTCTGCTTCTCGTGGCTATGTCGTTCTGCTCTGCTCTCTCTGAATCTCTTTCATTCTCCAAAATGTTTCCTCTTCTATAGGGCTCCAGAAACTTATCAATACCCACCCAAACAGGTGGAGACATGTCGTCACCTAAACCAGTTCAACAACCACTCTTGATTAAATCAGATCTCCAGGGAGATGATCTGATTACAGTTTCAAACATACAGTATTGAATAGGGATTATTCTACCTTTATGAAATGGGATTTTGATTAAAACATGGCTTTTCTAGAGTTCATACATCCTTGAAAACCAGCACAGGTACAAAATTAGAGATGTAAGGCAACAACATTTTAGAGAACTTGGGTCTGCACGAATAACAGGAAGTAATGCCTCCAAGGTATCTCGCTGATGAGGTTGGCAAGGTAGTTCTTGAATGCTTACCAGGAACTTGTTTATTTTTCGATAGCTTGAGAATGGTTACCTACTGTAGATTTTTTGTTTTGTTTTGTTTTGTTTTGCATGGGCAGGCACCGGGAATCAAACCCGGATCTCCAGCATGGCAGGCAAGAACTCTGCCACTGAGCTGCAATTGCCCGCCCTTTGATGGAATAATTCAGATGTTTGGCCATTGTGAATTGGGTTTTTTGGTTGTTGTTCTGGGGGGAAGAGTGCATGGTCCAGGAATCGAACCAGGCCACGTTGGCTCAGCAGGCAGAGCTCTCACCTGCCATGCCGGAGACCCAGGTTTGATGCCCGGTGCCTGTCCATGCAAAAAAAAAAAAAAATGCATTGCTATTGTAGATTTTTGAGTAGGGAAATAGCTTGGACAACTTTCCCCTACCACAAAGGGCACTTTTACCTCATGCAAAAAATAACAATAGCAAATTTATAAAGTATAATTACACATCAAGAAAAGAAGTCAATTGTTTCTTTTTTAGCCACACACAGCACTATCATTAATTAATATTATATGTGAAACAACTTGTAACTTATATTTAAATTTATTGAATTTTAACCAGTCAGCTAAATTTAGTCAAAATTTTTATAGTGGAATCAAGCATGACTTTAACAAACAATTTTAAATGAAAGTACAAAAACGCAAGAATAATTCATGAAAGTGCTCATTTTCCTCTCCAGAACCATTGGCTGGTTTTAGCTATAACGTATCAATTTTTGAAAAAAAATGAATAGCACTTAGGACACCCCCTTGCATTTGGGATTACTGTCAACTCAATTGAAACAAATTCTAAGTTCTGCCTCTAATGCTTCTTTTCACAGGTTTAAAAGATGCATTTTGGAGTTTTGCACTGTTGGACATCCAATTTATGTGGTTGTGAGAAGCTGCTAAGCAGTTTATCTTCTATCCATTTTAACAATCAAAACTGAATTGCAATGAAGCCTTATGCTGTTAGCATAGTACTATTCTCTACTGTGCTGGTTATAAGATAAAAATGAGCCAAATTCACAGCCAGCTTCATTAAATGGGGTTGTAAACAAACCTTTGCATAAAGCCCTACAAATGAAATCAGGTATGGGGGGCCAAAAATGGACAAAATGCAGAACCTGAAACCAGCAACCCTCCACAGAAGTATATCCCAAAAATCTCAAAATGTCAGTGTGAAGAAGTAAGAAAGGCCTCTCATAACAGATTCACGACTCTAAGCTTTGCTAAAGGAGGATTGGGGCATTGTGTGAAGTCAAAATTAATTTGTCTTATTATTTCCTGCTGCTGCAGTGCAACAAATAACTGATTTTTCCCCCAGTTGCTAAAGAGCTGCAAGGACGGTAGTGGTTGCTGCCATGAACTTTCAATGAATGATTCATTCTCACTCAAGTGGAACCCGCGGGAAATGTTGCCAATATCTTGGTTTATTTCTTATCTTCATTTCCTAGCAGACAACATATTCGTCTATATTTTTACAAACAGCCATAAATCGTTCAGTTAGTGTACAAATGACAGCACTGTGTGATTCCATTTGGTCTCAGTCCTCAGGGCTTTGGGAGAGAAGGAAACTCCGTTGTCTTCATCCACAGCATGGACCACCATTTCCGCAGCTTGCTGAGAAGTCCGGGAAGAGGGGAGGAGGGCGGTGTACATGGCTGTAAATCTTTAGACGCATTTCAAAGCAGTGGGTGGCATTTAGCCAGAAGACTGCAAATGACTTTTCCCACCTCAAGGCTATTGCAGTGAACTGGGATGTTTGGCTGGGTTCTCTGAGGGGCAGAATGAGCTCAGCATTAGGTTGCATGACATGAGTCCCCAACACCAGAGTATGAGTAAAACTCGCTCTCCCCTCCGATAAGTTCTTTTCCTTCTCCAAACTAAGTTTACTCATATGCAGAATGGAGGAACTAGACCTTCAGGGTTGTTTTGAGGTTTAATTAAAATACTACACCTAAAAATGCCTAGTTCAGAGCTCATCTCCTCAACAAAAGTCATCTCCCACCTCCTTTAAACCTCCCCATGAAAGAGATCTCATAGAAATACGATGTCCCCATGCCCCTTACTATCTGCAGGAATTACTATGAAACTTACTATGCCCAGGTCTGAAACATGGTTTCCAACATAAATGCAATCCCAATTAAGGCCGCATTAACAGTGCACAAATTGATGCATCTGAATAATGTAACATTTGCCTTTCCACTATTGGCGTCCAGTGTAATTTCCATAATGGGGCAGAAAACCTTCTCTCTTATAGGGTCTCCCAAAGAGAGATTTTAGACCATGCAATACAGCCAGCCAGGAATTAATGAAATTCCTTCAAGAGCCTCCAAAGCTGTTTTACTGTCAGCCCCCAGGGGTCTCCATTGCAGTAATCCGACACCCCACAAAGCCCCACTCTCTGCCCCACCACCCACCTTTCATCTGACTCTTTTATCCTGGGGAGATTATCACCTGTTTTTTCCTCAATTCTGAGCCTTGGAGGAAACAAACTTTCTGCAGCCACCCTAAATCCTCAGCCCTAACACCTCTTTGCCCTCCAATCAACGTTTTCCCAGTACTACAGGCATTTCAGTATTTTTTCCCTTCTCAGATGAAGAAAAACATTCACTCTGAGGCACGTTTTGAAGCAATAAACAGCTCACTTCTTTGTGGAAAAATAGGCAATTTTCGAGTAACCTTTGGAAGCATCTAAATAACCCACACATATTTATGGCTGAGTGACTCTTTGAATTGAAGAAACTTTAAACTTGTGTTTGCAAAGATTTCCATTAACATCTTTGAGCAACCTCTCATCTCATTTTAAAACAAACGGCTCACTCAACAGAAGAGAATCTGAGTCTTTTTTTTTTTTTTTAACTCCCCCAGCTTGGTTCCCTAAGCAGAGATTTGATGTGCGCCTGAAACACTCATACAAGCTCAAATGGTCTTGCTGAATCTTCAGCAAGAGGTCGCTGGGTCCTGGGTGGGAAGGCAGAAGCCTCCTGAGGTGGTCAGGGTCAGCTGTTTGTTCTCATTTTAAATGAACCACTGTTCCATCTCACCCCCGACTCCTTCCCTCTTGCAAAACTAATTCCCCAAGGAAAGGGTGCCCATTTTCCTACCACCCCCACACTGCAGCAGGAATGCAATGTTTTTAAAGGATTTGTTCTCAGGAGAAAATGCCATAAGCTATATTTATCTCCAACTAATCCATTTCTCTCTCTACTCCAAGATTAAGGAATTAATGACTGCTACAGCTGCTGTCCTTAGCACATTAATTACTGTAAATTGGCTGCAGTCTTAAAAAAAAAAAAAAACCTACTCACAGACAATCGTGAAAGGGCAAGGTTCTATGCAAAGCATTAGGTATGTAACCTAAATAATAAATCAGTCAGCATAAAGCCAAGGAAGATCTATGCAAGGCTGGGCATTAGGTTTCCCCCACAGGCTGTAAGCTTGGAGGAAGTGGCAGGTGGGGGGTGGGGGGAGTGCATTGTGTATACACATAATATAAAACTGCTGGACTTGGGTACCTCCTCAGGACCCAGAATGGAACAAATATAAAGGAAAACTGCTCTTATTCCTATAAGCCTGCATCATTGCACATCTACTTCGGTCATTTTTTTCAGTACATCTGCTGTTTTCACATTTGCTAAAATCCTCGCCGAGAGGAGGTAGTGAACATCCGTGTTCAGAACAACTTGTCCAACCTGTTGTAGCTGCATCCCACACTCCAGAAACACCAAAGTCCCCATTTCAAAGGCTCCCTACTCTCCCCATTTCAAAATCCTTTCATATGCTGTTTTCTCGTGTGGTGACACTTTTCCTCTTCTCTGCCCCTTCTGTATCTAACAAAGGTTCGCTCATGCTTTAGGCCCCATTCAAGTGTCACCTCCTCCACAAAACTGTTTCTGAGTACCCCAGAGTTATTCCTACATGTTTCCATGCAATTTACATCTCTGTCCCCCAGTTCCACAGCCTAAGCCTAAGAGCAACGTGAGGGTTGGGCTCGTGTACTTTATGCTAGCTCCTTGCTGTTCCTCTAAGCACTATGCCCCATTCTCTCCCCCCACCCCAGCTCCCTCCCTTTTCTTTTACAGCCAAACTTCCCCTCAAAGTCTTCACCTCCTGTGAAGTTAGGGAACAGTTCACATCACCACCCTCACTTCTCCCACCAGCCACAGAGTTTGGGGATCCCTAAGACAACCCTCAGTTTTGATAATTCACTGGAAGAACCCACAGAACTCACTGAAAGCTGCTATAATTCAGATGGTTAAAGAAACAGATTAAAATCAGCCAAGGGAAGAAACACACAGGAGAGAGCTCCAAATGCAGAGCTTCCAGTTGTCCTCTCCCAGTGGAGCCATGAATAGCATCAACTCGTCCGGGCAGCAACATGAAACAATACACAGAGTATTGCCAAACCAAGGACCCTCACCCAAGCCTTTGTGTCCAAAGACTTCATTAAGGCCCTGTTACACAGACCTAGTTGACTATCCATGTGGCTGACATCAATCTTCAGCCCTCCAGAGGTTGAGCTAATACCACAAAGCCAAAACCCCCACCAAAAAACACACTAATATGTGATACAATATGGCCCCAGGTCCCCAGATAAACAAAGACACTTTTATCAGTTAGGACATTCAAAGGCTTAGAAATTGTCTCCCAGGAGTGGAGGGAAAGACAAGCCCTTTTGTTGGACAAGGTTAAGTTCTTAACAACACATCCCTCTTCATACCTTCTGGTTTCCAGACTCTTCACTCCAACTGCTCTCTCTAGAGTTACCTTGTGTACCAGTTTGAATCTGCTGTGGGCCCCAAAACAACACATCCCTCTTCATACCTTCTGGTTTCCAGACTCTTCACTCCAACTGCTCTCTCTAGAGTTACCTTGTGTACCAGTTTGAATCTGCTGTGGGCCCCAAAAAAGCCATGTCCTTTAATCCTCATTCAGTACTGCCAGGTGGGATTTTTTTTTTTTTTTTTAACATGGGCAGGCACCGGGAATCGAACCCGGGTCCCCTGGCATGGCAGGCAAGCATTCTTGCCTGCTGAGCCACCGTGGCCCGCCCGGTGGGAATTTTTTGATTATCCATGGAGATGTGACCCACCCAATTGTGGGTGGTAACTTGACTAGATGGTTTCCATGGAGATGTTTACCACCCATTCAAGGTGGAGTTGCTTACTGAAGCCCTCTCAGAGAAAAACATTTTGGAAAAAGCCTTAGAGCCCATACAGCCAGAGATCTTTGGAGATGAAGAAGGAAAACACCCCCAGGAGAGCTTCATGAAACAAGAAGCCTGGAGAGAAAGCTAGCAGATGTTGCTATGTTCACCATGTGCTCTTCCAGTTGAGAGAGAAACCCTGAATGTCATCGGCTTTCTTAAACCAAGGTATCTTTTCCTTAGATTGAATATTTCTATAGCTTTAATTTAATGTGGACATTTTCACAGCCTCATCTTTTGGTATACTGCATTCCAGCAGCTTGCAAACTAGAACCCCTTGCTAACCCCCCAGGGCACATTTCAGACCTATCCCAGTGAAGTCAGAATCCTGAGGATCATCCTTAAGTCTGCCAGCACTCTTATTCTCCATTCCAAGTAAGGACAACACTCTAGAAGCTCTATGTTTCATATAGCCCTCAAACTCAACCACTTCTCTGCCCTGCACCTAATTCAGACCTCATCTTTCCTGGCCAGCTGCAACACTCTCCCACCTGGCCTCCCCATTCCCAATCTAGTCTCCCCCTACAGTAGACAGGGTGATCTTTCTTAAAAGCAACTCCTATTACATCCCCTACTTAACAACTTTATATATTTTTCCCTTTTTTCAGGATAAATTCCCAACTCAGTTGCCATGATTTACGAGATCTTTTCTTTGTCTCTCCCTTCAATCACATCATGTTCAACTCTCATTATCTGTGCCTTCCTTCTGAATTTCTCAAGTTTCCTTGATAGTGCCATGCTTCCTCTCCAGGGCTTTCCCTACGCTATTCCCTAATTCAGTTCCAGCCCCCTTTACTCAGCTCATTTCTCTTTGGCCTTCAGTTCTCTTCTTATATGTCATGTCCTCTGGAACTCGTTACTGCTCCCAGATACTTCTCCATCTGCCTGGATGAACCTCAACACAACACTCAACACAACTGTTTTCCACTTGGTATTTCATCTTCCCAGCAAAGAGCAGAGTTACCTTTCAGCCAGGTCAAGCTGAATGAGATTATTTTAGGAGGTAAATGGCCTCACAGATATCCAAAAACATCACAGAAATGGGAATAGCAAGGCCATCAGAAACTGAGACCCTTCTCTGTGTCTCCCTCTCAGAGACTCCAAGGGCACAGCATCATTGCGCCTGTTGGCACATCCCTCATCTTCCCCCACCTACTCTCTCTCTACTTCATCTCAGCCCTCAAGTTCACCCAGCCTGTGCTATTTTACTGCAATTCTCAGTGTCACTCTTTATCATCTTCCTTTGGTGCTAACAGACAGAATCTCTTAGTTTCCCAATTTTAAATTCATGAGACAAGAATATGATTGGTTCGTCTCATCTTGTGGTGCTGTCCCACATGGGCCTTGGTTTTCTGGCCAGTCTTTGGCTGTGCCCCTTGGGTCAGGTATAATCAGCTGCACACAAGAAGGATGGGTGTCATGATACAGAGCATGGATGTTATGGTAAGATCGAGTCATGTACCCCAGAAAAAAGAAAAACAACAACTTGATCTGAATCTTAATCCCATGTCTGTGAATTTGAACCCACTGCAAATAGAACCTTTTAAAAATGTTATTTTTAGAAAAGGTGTGATCCACTGAATCAGATGGGTTTTAATCTCATTATTGGAGACCTTAAAAAAAAAAAAGCTACAGTGGGGAGTCAGAAGCTGGAAGTCAGCAGAAACCCAGAAGAGAAAGGAGAAGGCATCTCCATGTGACAGGAAAGCCAAAGAACCCAAGGACTGACAGCCTGCTAGAAATGCTACTGGTTCCAGGAGGAAGCAAACCCCCCAGCCTGCAAAACGGTGAGACAATAAATTCCCATTGTTTAAACCATTCTGTGGTACTTGTCCCAGCATCCAGCAAAGTCAGACAGCTTTTCTCAGTTAGCAGGGACTTGTGACAGAAACTTAAATAATAGGCACCTCTGGAACACCCCTGTGACATTATATCTCTTAGGAAGGAACCAAGCCTTTCTCTCTCATTCTTATGATGCCCAGCACAGTCCCAGGAGCACAGGTATGTGCTGAACATTGACTAAGTGAACATTTATCAGAAATCCTTCTCCAGAAAACCCATTTGGAGATGTTTCTCTAGTCAGACCAAGCATGGTAAGCAGGTTCTTGATTCCTGTTTAATAAGAAAATATGTGTTGTTCCATAAAGGAAGTTGCTCAGGTAATAAATGTTTTCTGACTCTTCATTTAAACTCAGACCTTCCAATTAGCTGATAACAGCTCCTAGAAGCTTTAACCAAAACAGCAATAATCTTCTGTAGCTGCAGCCTGCTCGTTTGACCTCTTCTTAAAATAATTGCTGAGTTGGTCTTTAAAAATTTAGAAGAAAAATCAGATAAAAAGTATAAATGGGATTAGTGCAATAACCACTTGGTGTAATAACCACTTTAAGATTCTGTCCAATTTGAAGTTCACCTCTAGATTCAGAAGATTTACATACCACAGAGTCCACTGGACACCACGTGTGGCTTCTGACTTAGGGCATGAGAGGCTCTATCTCAACCCAGGTTTTTCTAACAACTCAGGATTTTCTTCCTCATTACACTTTGAGATTCCATCCCTCTCCTTCTCCCTCTCCTTTTCCCTCTCTCTTTCCCTCTTCCTCGCTCTCTTTCTCTCTCTCTCTTCGCCCACTCCATTTGCCTTCCAATACTCAACAACCAGCCATCTCTTTAGTCTCCAAAAGTTCTTTGAAACCAACAATTTCCTGGAGATACTGAAAAGAAGACAGTGGGGAAAGATAAGACCAAAGAATATTCAGAAAGACTTTCATGGTTAAAACCACTGATTTGTATTTTTAAAAAAAACTTAGTGGTCTATGGGCTTGCAAGGGACCAAAAAGGCACTAAGGGTAAAACTCCACAGTGCTCCAGTGATAGACAGCTCCCATCCACCAGCCACTTTCCCATTGCTTTTAAGAAACCCCTCTCCCCATTAAAGATGGCCAAACAGCCAATTATTTCTCAGACTGGCTTGATCAAAAGAACCCAAGGATTTGCTGAATAGATTCCTGGAACCAATCTTGATAGACTGTAGCAGAATCTCCCAGAGTGACACCTAGGATTGAACTTGAAACAAGGGCTCAGGTGATTCTTAGGAAGAGGCAAGTTTGAAAACACTACTCTACAATGCCTCAGTTACATCTTCCCAAAGTGTGTTCCTTTATTGTGGGGGTTCTCGCCCTTGGCTGCATGGTGGATTCACCTAGAGAGCGTCTCATACATACCATTGCTTCAGCTCAGATCAATTCAGTCAGAAGCTGAGGGATGGACTCTGAGCATTACTAAGTCCCACCCACACTGCTATTTATATTCAAATCTGCACAGAAGGATGTAAACCACTGGTGGAGTGCTATGTCTGCAAGATTCCCATGACATAAAAAGTTAGCAAGTAAAATAAATGTGGAAGGCACTATTCTATAAGCCCCTTTATTAGAAATGCAATGCACATTGTCATTTCAAAGGTTTTGGAAGCCCTACAAGACAGAATTCAATTTAGCTTTATTTAAATATGTTGAAGTTTATCAAAAAATTTTTTCCAAATTTAATTGGCTGCAGAGAGAAATGTTTTGGTTTGTTTTTTGTTTGGTGGCAGGATGGTTGGTTTTTACATATTATAAATTAGCATCCTGTAGAATAGGACTAGACTTAAATAAAGGCTGTTATCCTGTTTTCTGATTAAGAATTAGCCAAGCTATTCCAATTCTGCTTCCATTAACTCCATGTTTTTATTTCTATTTACTATTTACTGCTTATTCCTTCCTATCTACTGGATTTTGTATTGGTGCTGGCTCCCAAACTTGACTGCAGGTTCTTCCTTGAGAAACTCTGCTGGGACTGCCTTCTTTTACCCCTTTCCCTTCAATCAACCTGCCTTAAGGCAGGGCAACCTAGAAGAACTGGCCCTACCCAAGTGCAATGACATGTCTATAAGTTTCATGAAAATAAAGCAGATCTACAGTTTTAATGTTGTGATTTCCAGGTTATTTACTTCAAAAAAAAGAAAAGAATGAAAAATTGGAAAGTGGAGACCAAACCTGCACTGGACTTGGTCCATGGGCAGTTCCCACTACAAGAAACTAAACATAAGAAGGAGAATCCATCAGAATCCCCATGCTTGTACACACTTCCCTAGGCTGGTGAATTTCCTGTGAAAGAGCAAAAAAATCATAAAATATTTGAGGAAAATATGGACTCAGAAAAAAAGAGGGAGAGAAATAGTGGAGTTTAAATTATTTGACATTAAATCTCTTTCCCACTTAAACAGTAGAAATAATAAATGTGAGTGGCACTAACTCTACAGCAAGATTTCTCAACAGTGGCCTTATTGTCATTTTGAGTCAGATAATTATTTATTGTGGAAGCTATCCTGTCTATTCTGTGTACTGTAGCATATTTAGCAATATCCTTGGTTTTTACCTACCAGATACCAATAGCATATACCCTACCCACAAGCTGTGACAATAAAAAATGTCTCCAGGGTGGGCCACAGTGGCTCAGCAGGCAAGAATGCTTGCCTGCTATGCCAGAGGACCTGGGTTCGATTTCCAGTGCCTGCCCATGTTTAAAAAAAAAAAATTGTCTCCAGACATTGCTAAATGTCCCTGAAGTTCCCCCAGTTGAGAGTGGTAGATTCAAGACTCTTTCCAGGAAGACGGCAAAGTAGAGAGCTCCAGAACTCATTCCTTCCTCCAAAACAGCTAGCGAACTGGCAGGAACTATCTGAAACAACTGTTCTGGGGCTCTGGAGGCCAGAAGAATACTGTACAGTTTCCAGGGAAGGATGGAAGGAAGAGGCTGATAAGCTGTGGTAAAGACTGTGAATAGCTCTCTCCATGCAGGTGATGCCAGCACCCAAACCCCACTCTCAAGGCTGGCTGTCTCAGTATCCAGTTCCTGGCTAGCTGCAGCTATCAGAAAGTGACTCAAAAACCCTCTTGTTCAAGAACAAGGGTGAACAATCCAAGCACTGATCATGGATTTGATTAGTGATTCAGATGGCTGGGTCCCAGCTCTGAGCAACTGTTTCAATCCACCCCAGACAAAAGCAGGAGCAAACATCGCTTCAACCCAGCCCCCAAAAGAGGTAGAGGTGGTGGAGGTTTAAAGGCACAGTGCCTCCTTAGGGCTGTGGGAACATTTCCCAGAAGAGTGCTATTTACTGGGCAGGCCAGAAAAGCACAGCTGCAGGAAGCCATCAAAAAGGGTTTTGGCATCTTCCCTGACCCTCTCCCTAAGGCAACTCAGAGCCAGTCTGCGCCCCCTTTGTGGGTCTTAGATCCTGTTGTGGCTGGGAAATTTTAGCTTGGGAAAGTCTTCCCCAGGGTGACCATCCTCCCAGAATTTCCCCTCGGGCAGAAGCAGCTAAAAACAACAAAAAGAGCATAATAAAAAAGAAAAGAAAAAAAAAGCTAAAGAGGACAAAAGGAAAGAAAGAGACCATATCAAAATTCCTGGAGAAGGGACAGAGGAAAGGAAGCTTACTCCTGGGTGTGAAACAATTGCACAAATAATGCAATCTTAAAAATTGCACCACTTATCCAGGGCATGAATCAGATGAAGAAAAGCTGAAAAAAATATGATCAGTTAAACACGGGCTATTTTAAAGGTCCAGAATAAGTTGAGCCAAGTATCAAAGAAGAGCCTAAACCAAAGCCAATCAACAATAAAACCCAGGCCAGAGAGAGAAACTGACCTTCAGAGTAAATACATCAAGATAATCAGGAAGCCTCAACATCAGTAAATTTACAAGCTATAAACAAGAAGAAATGCCCTTGTCAATGGAACAAATTAAGACCTCAGAGGAGACAAAGAATTTGGAACAACTAGTCAAGATGTTCAAACAAATTACCTAACTCAATTTAAGAAGATGAAGGAAAATATGGCTAAAGAGATACACAATGTTAAGAAGACACAGTGTGAGCATAAAAAAGAATTTGAAAGTATAAAAAGAAACATAACAGAAACTATGGAAATGAAAGATATGATAGAAGAGATTAAAAATACACTAGAGGTACATAACCACAGATTTAAAGGGGCAGAAGAAAGAATCAGTCAACTAGATGACAGGAAAAAAATCAAAATCTTAGAAACAGAAGAACAGAGGAAATAATGGGGAAAAAGTGAGCAGATTCTTATGGATTTGAATGAATCACACAAACATAACATCATGGGTGTTCAAGAAGGAGAAGAGAAGTGAAAGGGTACAGAAAGAATACTGGAAGTAATAATAGGTGAAAATTTCCAAACTCTTATGAAAGAAATAAATGCACTGTCCAAGAAGGGCAACATACTCCAAACAGAATAAATCCTAATAGACCTACTCTGAGACATATACTAATCAGAATGTCAAATGCCAAAGGGAAAGAGAGAGTCTTGAAAGAAGCAAGAGAGAGACAATTTGTCCCATACAAGGGAATCACATAATACTAAGTGTCAATTTCCCGTCAGAAACCATGATATATTTAAGGTACTGAAAGGGAAAAACTCCCAGCTAAGAAATCTTTATCCAGAAAAACTGTCCTTCAAAACTGAGGGAAAGTTTAAAATATTCACAGATAAGCAGAAATTGACAGAGGTCATCAACAAGAGCCTGCCTGCCCTACAAGGAATACTAAAGAGACTACAGCAGACTGAAAGGAAAAGAAAGGAGAGATAGGATTGGAAGAGAGTGTGGAAATGAATATTAACAGTAAGAGTACCTAAAAAGGTAAAAAGGGAGACAAAAAAGATATGGCATATAAAAACTAAAAGAAAAAAGGGTTGAAGTAAATACTGTTACAATAGTAACATTGAATGTTAATGGATTAAACTCCCCAATCAAAAGGCACAGATTCATAAAATGGATTAAAAAGTACGCTCCAACTATATACTTTCTACAACAGACTCATCTGACCCAAAGACACAAAAATAGGCTGTAAGTGAAAGGTTAAAAAAGATATTACACACAAACAGTAACCAAAAAAAGAGCTGAGGTAGCTATATTAATATCAGACAAATAACACTTTAAATGCAAAACTGTTATGAGACAAAGTAGGACACTAAATACTAATAAAAGGGACAATCCACCAAATAGGAATAACAATTATAAATATTTATACACTTAACCATGGTGCCCCAAGAATATGTGAGGAAAGCACAGAAAAAACTAAGGCAGAGATAGATGTCACTAAAATAATAGCTAGAGAGCTCATTAAGCCATTCTCATGGTGCTGGTTTGAAAGGATGTATGGACCCTAGAAAAGCCATGTTTTAATCAAAATCCCATTTCATTAAGGTAGAATAATTCTTATTCAATACTGTATGTTTGAAACTGTAATGAGATCATCTTCCTGGATGATGTGACTTACTCAAGAGTGGTTGTTAAACTGGATTAGGTGACAACATGTCTCCACCCATTTGGGTGGGTCTTGATAAGTTTCTGGAATCCTATAAAAGAGGAAACATTTTGGAGAATGGAGATTCGGAGAGAGCAGAGAATACTGTAACACCATGAAGCAGAGTCCACCAACCAGCGACCTTTGGAGATGAAGAAGGAAAACACCTCCAGGAGAGCTTCATGAAACCAGAAGCCAGACAAAAAGTAGCAGATGACGCCATGTTCGCCATGTGCCCTTCCAGCTGAGAGAGAAGCCCTGACTGTGTTTGCCATGTGCCTTCTTACTTGACAGAGAAACCCTGAACTTCATCGGCCTTCCTGAACCAAGTATCTTTCCCTAGATGGATGCCTTTGTTTGGACATTTCTATAAACTTGTTTTAATTGGGACATTTTCTTGGCCTTAGAACTGTAAACTAGCAATTCATTACATTCCCCCTTTTAAATGACATTCTGTTTCTGGTATTTTGCATTCTGGCAGCTAGCAAACTAGAACACTCATCAATAGACAGAACATCTAGACAGAGAATCAATACAGAAACAGAGAACTTGACTAATATGATAAATGAATTAGACCTAATCGACATATATAGAACATTGCATCCCAAAGAGCAGTATATATATTCTTCTCAAGTGCTCATGGATCATTCTCCAAGACAGACCATATACTGGTTCACAAAACAAGTCTCAATAAATTTTAAAAGATCGAAATTAATACAAAGCATTTTCTCTGATCATAATGTATTGAAGCTGGATATCACTAACTGGTGGAGAACTGAAAAATCCACACATATATTAAAATTAAACATACTTTAAAACAAGCAGTGGGTCAAAGAAATTGCAAGAGAAATCAGTAAATATCTCAAAATGAAGGAAAACAAGAACACAACATATCAAAACATATGGGACAGGGCAGTGCAATGGTGGTTCAGTGGCAGAATTCTCACCTGCCATGACGGAGACACAGGTTCAATTCCCAGAGCCTGTCCATGCCAAACAAAAAAAGGTATATACAGGACATAGTGAAGGCAATACTAATGGGGAAATTTATAGCCCTGCACCCTACAGTAAGAAAGAAGGAGCTAAAACCAATGACCTAACTGTAGACCTAGACGAATTAGAAAAGAACAGAAAACTAATCCCAAAGGAAGCAGGAGGAAATAAATAACAAAGATTAGAGCAGAGATACATTAAATTGAGAAGTAAAAAAATGAGAGAGAAGTAACAAACACAAAAATTGTTTTTTGCGTGTGTGAAATCAATGACATTGACAAACACATAGCTAGACTGACAAAGGAAAAAAAAAAGAGAGAGAATATGCAAACAAATAAAATCAGAAATGAGGGGGGGACATTACAACTGACCCCACAGAAATGAAAAAGATCATGAGAGGATTCTATGAACAACTGTATGCCAACAAATTAGATAACTTAGATACAATGGACAAATTCCTAGATAAACACAAACAACCTATACTGACTCTGCAAGAAATGAAGAGCTTAATAGACAATTACAAGTACAGATATTTAATCAATCATCAAAAGCCTCCCAACAAAGAAAAGTCCAGAACCAGATGGTGAGTTCTACCAAGCACTCCATGAGGAATTAGTACCAATTCTAGTCAAACTCTTCCAAAAATCTGAAGGGGAGGGAAAACTACCTAATTCATTTTATGATGCCAAGATCACACAAACTCCAAATCCAGATCAGCTTACTACATGAAGAGAAAATTACAGACAAACTTCTCTAATGAATTTAAATGCAAAACATCCACAAAATCTTGCAAATCAAATCCAACAGCACATTAAAGAATCATACCAAGTGGGTTTTATCCCAGGTATGCAAAGATGGCTCAACACAAGAAACATCAATTAATGTAAGACAAACACATCAAATTAAAGGGGTAAACCACATGATCATCTCTTTTGATGCAGGAAAGGCATTTGACAAAATTCAGTGTTCTTTCTATAAAAATACCTCAAAAAATAGGAATAGAATGAAACTTCCACAACATGATAAAGGATATATATGAAAACCCACAGCTAATATCATAATGATGAAAGACTGAGAGCTTTTTCACTAAGATCTAGAACAAGACAAGGATGTCCCATGACACCACTGTTATTCAGCATTGTGCTAGAGGTTCTAGCTAGAGCAGTGAGGTTAAAAAAAAGAAGAAGAAGAAGCATTAAAAGACATCCAAATTGGGAAGGAAGAAGTGAAACTTTCACTATTTGCAGATGACATGATGCTATGTATATATAGAAAGCCCCCAAAAAACTACAACAAACTTACTAGAACTAATAAACAAGTTCAGCAAAGTGACAGAATACAAGATAAGCATGCAAAAATCAATACTGTTTCTATGCACAATTAATGAGCCCCCTAAAGGGAAAACCAAGAAAATAATTCCATTTGTGGTGGTAGCTAAAAGAATAAAATATCTAGGAATAAATTTAGACAAGGATATAAAGGACTTGTAACAGAAAACTACAAAACATTGCTAAAAGAAATCAAAGAAGACCTAAATAAATAGAAGGATATTTGTTGTTCATGAATTGGAAGACTGAATATCATTAAGATGTCAATTCTACCCAAATTGTTTTGCAGATCAAATGCAATTCCAACAACATACTTTGCACTAATAGAAAAACCAATTATCAATTTTATTTGGAAGAGGAAGGGGCTCCAGATACCCAAAAATATCTTGAAAAACAATGATTTAGATAGAGGTCTCGCACTTTCTGACTTCAGAGCATATTACAAAGCAACAATAGTCTAAAGAACATATTACTGGCAAAAAAATAATAATAATAAATATTTTGACCAAGGAAATTGAATTGAGGCTTCAGAAATAGACTCTCTTATCTTTGGACAATTGGTATTTGACGAGACAGCCAAGAACACTCAATTAGGAAAGTATAGTCTCTTCAACAAATGGCTCTGGATGAACCGGATATGCAAAAAAATGATAAGAGGACCCTATCTCACACCTTATACAAAAATTAACTCAAAATAAATCAAACCAGGGTGGTGCAACCATGGCTCAAGGTCAGAATACTTGCCTGCCATGCTGGAGACCTGGGTTCGATTCCTGGTGGCTGCCCATGCAAAAAAATAATAATGATGATGATAAATAAATAAACAAAATCATAGACTTTCTAGAAGAATATGTAGAAAAGGTATGTAGAGAAGCATCTCCAAACCTTGTGGTCGGCAATGGTTTCTTAGACTTCACCCCAAAGTACAAGTAACAAAAGAAAAAATAGATAAATGGGATCTCCTCAAAATTAAAAATCACATATCTGACAAGAGTTCAATATTCAAAATATATAAAGAAATCCTACAACTCAACGATAAAAAGATAAACCACCAAACTTAAAAATGGATAAAATAGCTGAATAGACATCTTTTCCAGAGAGGAAATACAAATGGCTAAAAAACATATGTAAAGATATTCAGCACCTCTAGCTATTAGGGAAATTCAAATCAAACCCATGGTAAGATATCATTTCACACCTACTAGAATGACCACTACTGCAAAACAGAAACAACAAATGTTGGAGAAGATGTGGAAAAATAAGAACCTCTCATTCATTGCTGGTGAGAATGTAAAATGGTGCAACCGCTGTCAAAGACAGCTCCTTTGGAATTGCCACATGATCTGTCAATCCCATTGCTAGGTATATACACTGAATAACTGAAAGCAGGGACTTAAGCACACATTTACACACTGGTATTCATAGCAGCATCTTTCACAATTGCCCAAAGATGGAAGCAACCCAAGTGCCCATCAACTGATGAATGGTTAAACAAAATGTGGCATATACTTATGATGGGATATTCAATTGTAAGAAAGAATCAAGTCCTGATCCATGTGACAACAAGGTTGAACCCTGAGGACATTATGTTGAGTGAAATAAGCCAGCCGCAAAAGGACAAATATTGAATGACCTCACTGTTATGAACTAATTATAATAAACAAGCTCATAGAGTTAGAATCTAGCATATAAATTAGCAGGCAATGGATTGGGTTAGAGAGTAGGGAATTGATGCTTAACTTGTACAGAATTACTATTTAAGCTGATGGTAAAGGTTTAGAAATGGATGGTGGTATGTTAGCACATTATTGTGGGTATAATCAATAGCACTGTGAACATAGTTAAAAGAGGAAACTTTAGGATGTATCCATTACCAGAATACAACTTCAAAGATAAAACATAGGACCATACAGCACAGTGAACACAATTGAGATGGTGGACCATAATTCATAGCACAGGTATGAGAATGTTCTTTCATGGGTTAAAACAAATGTAGGACAAAATGGTTAATAATGAGTGGTATATAGAGAAAAATATTGTAGCAAAGGTAACTACTGTTTAAAAATACAATTATTTTGCTTAAAAAGCACTATATTAATAGTTACAAACATTCCATACAGATGTAAGGTGATGGTGGTGCCCCCACTGGGGGCAAAGTGCCCCTCGTTGAGAACCACTCCTCTGAACCATAATTCTGTATACAAAACATTATGAAACCAAGACTCAGGGGGTTAAAAAAATAGTCAACCACAAATCTTTTTTTCCCAGACTTAACTGTAATCATATAATAAAATATAGACTTTTTTAAAAAATATATTCCAAGATATTTTAGCTTCTTTTTTAAAATGTTAATTATAAAGTTTATTAACTCCCCCATTGAGGGGGGAGGGATTGGGAAAGGAAGCAAACTTCTAAACTGAAATGAGAATTTGCTTCTTCTGAATCCCCAAAGAATTTGAGAATGATGATTAGTCTACATAAAAGTCAAAAATATTATATATTAAGAAAATAATAACCTAAATCAAAATGGAGACAACAGGGAAAAATTCAAAATACATTCAACAAAGGCCTTTCTTCAAAATATGAAGTGCATACCAAATCTGTCTTCTGTGAAAAACACTAAGATTGCAATAGATAACTGGCTGAAAGATGCATGAAAATAATTCACAAAAGACAACATTCCATACCTAATAATAATGAGATTTAGAAATTCTTCAGCCCCACTAAAAATCAAAGAAAACTAAAGTAAACACTTTTTTTTTTTTAATACATGGACAGGCACCGGGAACCGAACCCAGGTCTTCAGCACAGCAGGCGAGAACTCTGCCACTAAGCCACCATGGCCTGCCCAATAAACACAATTTTTGCCTATAAGATTAATATCTTTCTAACTAAGAGTTCTCAGCACTGATATGGGTGAGATGAAAAAGACACTCTCATAAATTGATAGAAGCTTAAATTATGACTGAACTCCTGAAAATTAATTTACAAAATTTATCATGAGTCTTAAAAACATTTACTTTGCAGAATCGAGCCTAAGAAATTAATCCTAATTACTGGAAAAGCTCAAAAATGCTCATTATAGCATTATCTAAGGTAATGAAAAATTGAACATAACTTAAATGCCCGATAAATAAGTTATATTGCAGAGGTTATGTTATAGCAATTAAATGTACTATTTATTATGGGGCCATTAAAAAGTTGCCTCTGAGAAACCAGTACAAAAAAGCATACAAAAATCACAATTACAACTATTTTTTAAGGGCTAACTACTCATCAACTGAGTGGCTGATTGTGATTACCCTTGGGTAGCTGGTCTACAGGTGAATTTTTCACTCCTTTCTTCTATCTTACACTTCAAATTTTGTTGTAATTAGCATGTATTACTTTTACAATGGAAAAAGTGAACTCCATAGAAAATGATTAACTTTTCTAAAAGTGCAGGTCAGTATAGTGAGGCATTAAAATAAACTGTCTTCTCAGCCCTGTTTTCCTCAGACTGAGCTATTTTGAAAACAGTCTCATCATCTAAAACTTGATTGAAACCAAGGAAACCTAATCTGCTCTAATTTCAGGGTCACCAGCTTCAGTCATATAAACAACTGGGGGAAGATGGATTCTGGAATCTGGAATACCCTTAAAGAAGGCTTAAGGCATGACTTTTCTTCCTCCTCTCAACACATTTTCAATGAATACATCCAACAGTTTCTTCTCTACCCATCAACAGAAAATGCTAAACATGGGAAAATATCAGGTCAACTCAGTTAATGTGATAGATAGATAGATAGATAGATAGATAGATAGATAGATAGATAGATAGATAGATAGATAGACAGACTGATAGAGATAAAGATTCACTTAGTTTCTAACAATGGAAGAATTGATAGAATTTAGGAATTGGAAGTTACTTTTAAGACCTTCTTATATACTTGTTTGTTTGGCTTCTGTGCCAAAATGAAGAAGAATACCATAGGAAGTCATTGCAAACAGTCATCAAGGCCATCCAGAATAGTATGGAGATGCTTAGAATCAGAGAATTAGATTAAATTTAGGGGTTAAATCAAGTTAAGGGACTAAATGGGCAGCGTAGTGCCTTCAGCCATCAAATACAGGATTCTTCTCGACATTCCTGGCAAATGGTCACCCAGGCTGACAGCCTTTTAAAATGCTATTAGAACCCTTTAAAAATCATCTTGAATGCCTTCACCCCATCTCCATGCCAGGTTAGGAGAATTTTACCTGGAAAACACCTCTCACATACATCCCACCATTTCTATTTGCATCAATCTAGATGAAAACAATAAAAATAACAATAAAAGTAGCATTAATCCAGGCAGGAAATGAAGATCTGGACCAACGTGGTGACAACAAGCACAGAGATGCCAGATGGACATTAGATATGTGCTCAAAAAGAAAGAAAGGCAAAGATTGATGACTGATTAGATATGAATCTGGTGGCCATGTTTTCTGAACCAAAAGAGTGGGATACATGGCCTGACAATCATGAGGGTACTTTGGAGTTCAATGGGGCAGAATATTTGCTTCCAGGACCAACTCATAAAATCCATAGAGAAGAATTTTTTTTTAATGAGCACAGGCAAGAGTTATAGAATGAAAGTCAGCATGAAAGAGTGGGGAGAGCCAGGAAATAGGTAGAAAAGGAAGCCCTCTCTGAGCCTTAAGTACTATGTTATTTTCTTTTTCTATTCCAGCATGTTCTCTTCTGCCAGAAAATGCTTTGTTAAATGGACCTAAGGTCGCTTCCATCCTCATGAGAAATCTGATGCAGTATTTCATCCTAAACATTATAAAGCTTGGCATTAAAAGCTTCCCAAAGTCTATTTTCCCCTGGAGTCAGGTACCGTTTGTCATTTGCTCACACATTCCTTCTGGCAGACTGCTTTACGATGGTTCCCGTGGGCAGCTATGGGGCTGGACAGCATCCTTCACAGATGACTCCCCACAGAGCCCAGAGGCCAGTGGACACACGCCGAAAACCAACTCACCCGTTATGGACGGTATCGCCCATTCAGGGCACATCCGTCGCTGTCTTCTCTTCGTATTGTTCACCTGGGTTTATCAACGCACTGCCAAGACCCAGAAAAATAAAACTGGAAACCTAAGAATAAGTTTTATATTGAAATTTTCATCTCTGTGAATCAAATTATTGTGTTTTGAGGGGTCCTCGCCCAAGTGTAGGTGTTCCAGAGAGACAGGGAGTAGAGAATATACTTTTAGGGTAAAGGTAGAAGAAACATGAAAAAGGCATTTGAACAGTATTTATGCATAAATATGGTGATTACATTTTCTGAAACAAAAAGTGTGATTTATAATCAGAAAAACATTTTTATATTAAGTAGATAGAAGCCATGAGAAAAACAGACTTGAAATTAGGACTGAAAAATCGAAGACATTGTTCTCTGTAGTCCTAGAATCACATAGGCAACAGTTTTCTGTTTTGTTTTGCTTTTTAGACAAAAGGATTTTTTCAATCCTAGCGATTAGATTTGGAAGTAGTGATGGGGATTTAAATGTGTGTTTTGTCTTACTGATTAAATGACAAACTACCAACTATCAGGTTTCGTAAATATGGTATATGGTCTAGAAGAGGAATTTGGGAACCCATAAGAGAACTTTCTATAATAATTTTAATTTACATTCTGAAACAAGTGTTGAATGCAAACCTTTTGGGAGTTGTGAGAAGTGAATTGTGCATATGTATTTTCTTAACTTTTGTCCAGGAGGAATAGGGGTGGGTGAGTGTAGAGAGACCCTAAGAGCTAAACACCCTAAAATAGCAGCTTTCTGGTCTTGTGGCCTTCCAGGTGGCCTGTTTTACCCTTAGAGCACATGCCTAAGAGGCGTCACAGTTAGTGGGGGGTGTGGAGACCGAGGAAAACACGTCTCTGAACTTGTCTTTTCAGTTAATGTCTCGGTGGATAGGAGATGAAGCTTTTGGTATCTGTTAATGTTATGGATCAAGCTACAATGCTTTTTATATATCCAGAATGGGGGTTATGTTGACAGTTTCCCTTTTAAATAAATATTTCTGTACCTTACGCTTCCCCCATATGTAACAGAAAATTTTCTCTGCTTTAAGGGCAAAAAAAGGGAAAGGAGCCCCTACCCCCCACCTTGGGGTGGACAAAGCAAGATTTCTGAACCACTACAGAAGACTTTAGTGGTGGAGTTAAAACCATATCTGAACAACTGCTAAACCAGTTATGGTCAATGCACGCCTCTCCATATGTCCCTCTGTGGTTGACCAGCTTCCCCCAGATGGAGGATAGACCTGGCAGCAGCATATCCAATTCCCCAGCCTTATCAGGGCCTGGGAACTCCATGGCCAGTGTTTTGGCACACAGTCTTGTGTACTGCTCCCCCTTACACACACCCACAAAATCATCATATGATTTCAAGGAGATGAAAAGAGACTCTTCACTTTGCAGGGTTGGAAGTTACAGGACTGATGGCAGACCTCGAGTAGCCCAGCTACTTTCACCCTTTCCTGAAGATCAGATAGATTCCACCAAGCTTCAGAAGAAAAACAAGCGTATTCTCAAGTGTCACAATACTAGACAAGATTCTAAAGGAAAGGCTAATGTTACCTAATACCTCAGTCCTCAGGTTATGTCCACATAGAGACAGGTTTGTGTTTTACTTGTGAGTTCAAACAACAACCCAAATAGTATATTCTAGAAACCTTGCCCCATGACTTAGGTCAACCTTTAAATTATCACCTGCATAAATATAAGTTGGTGTAACCTCTCTGGAGGACACTTGGCAATACCTTTTTAAAGACTTTAAAATGTTTATATACTCCTGGACCAAGTAATATTGCATCTAGGAATTTGTCCTAAAGAAAAAGCCATAGATGTATGCAAGAATTTAGTTAAAAGGTTGGACAAACCTTATTTGTCTATAGTAGTGAAAAATTGGCAATGACAAAATGTCAAGCAATAGAGGACTGAATAAATAAATTATAGTTTATTGGTATGAAAGGCTATGCACCATTTAAAAGTAATGTTATAAAAGAATATTTAAAAGATAAAAATAGTATGAACAGTATGAGTAAATTTGGGGAAGATATAAAAATTATAACTAAGCAAAATTAAGAAAATCAAAATCTGCATCCACCTGTTAATATTTTGGTGTAGCTTCTAAAGTTTGTCCAATAATATGAACTTACTAAAAAGTAATTTAAAAATAAAGTTTTTAATTACTACTTTCAAATTCCAAACAATAAAATATTCCTCACTATTAATTATCAGCACAGCTGGTGGGAAGGAAGAAAGAAGGGAGGAGAGAATTAACATGGGTTGTTTTTATATATATTATTTCTTATTCAATTCATTTAAGTGTGGGGTTACCCAACATGAATTGCCCCCTTTTGACAGGATAATTAGAATATATATTTTCTACAGTAAAAACTGGAGTTGCATCGGTCCTTGCCTGAATCCTTTATTGTGAAAACCCTATGATTAAGATTACTGCTTCTGTTTACTGAACTGGGTAGATTCTGAAGTTTTTCTTTTCTTTTTTTTTTTTTTTTTTTGAGGTGAAGGTGTTAATTTGCATTGCTTCTGATTACTCATTCAAAAGAATGAGCTACTTTGCATCTTCTATATATTATGCTGTGCACTGTTGATTATCTGTGACGGCAAGGGCAGTATAAATAATAAAAGCCCAAGAGAATACCCAAACTTCATTTTAGCCAGAAATGTCAACAGTTTGCCAGAGTCGTTAGCAAGGAGCAAAGCTGATTTGAGTTACATCTCCCAATCCCTTCCATATGTTTGAGGATTACACTAATAAGAAGTGAAATGGCCAGCAGGAGAGGCAGCCCTGGTTAATTCCTAGTGGGGAGAAGTGGTTTCTGATTAATCGAGAGTTGCCTGAATTGAAGCAGTGACATGCAACTCTCTCCCATTAAAGATCCTAAATACACTTTCAAAAAATTCATCTTCTAAAAAATTCCATTGAACTGACAACATGTTTACGAGAATTGATTTCACTTATGAAGCTTGATTTACCTAACACCCCATTTCTGCCCTACCTGTTTAAACAGAGAATAAACAAACTCTTTGCTCATTGTCATACTATCCTACTAAACTATCAAATTAAATTTCCTAAATGTGCGTTATTCATAGCAATTACAATTCCACATACCAGATCAATCTATTTAGGCAATATGCAATTAGCCTAAAATTTAATAACCTAAAATTATTAGATTTCTGAAACTTGGAAGGAAAATGTGTCCTTCTGTGACCTTTCCTTAGTCAGTATAATCTACAGAAATTCTCTACTCCTACATATTTACACACATACATAAACTCTAGCAATGTCCATGATTTGATGTAACAGATGCCTCTGACAGTCCATATGTCCGTGTATCTCATTTTAAATTTGAAATTTAAAAAGTTGAGACAGGGCTTTTCAGACCTTATGAGAAATATCATTTCTCTAAAACTACTTTTATTTGAGGGAGTATCATAAATTGTCTGACAGGGTTGTTAACTGCATTAACTTTTTAAGATTCTCTCGAGCCACTGTTTTTTTGTGATATAACTATAAATTTAGGCTGGTGATTCAAATGGCTTTTTCCCTCGTAACAAATACAAGTAAGATAAATTGGACTAACACTCTTTTATGCTTTATTGAATAACAGCCAGTAATAAGGCAGGCTCAGAGAGCAAATCCTAATATCGGATGCATGGCATAGCTTTAAATATCTTCTATAGCACTCCGTAACAGATTAAAATCTGCTCCTTTACTAGGAGAGTCACACTGATTCTTCTAGACTTTTCAACAAGAATGTTTTGGACTTTCCTTTAGCAAAGTGGTAAGACTTTTTTTTTTAACTAATTTATATGATTCGGGTCCCCTCCCCGAAATACTTTTCATTTCGCCACACCTAGGAAAGTGTTAGACATTCTGAAGAGGAACTGATGTCTGATTTTTCTGATTTTCAGCCATATAACTTTTCCTTTGTTATTTATTGTGAATATTGCAATTCATTGTCACCAAGTTAGATTGCAAACCTAAGCTCCTATTGGTTTTAAATTCAAGAAATTTTTCAGCTTCATAGCAGAGGGAGAAAAAAAATGATTAGCAATGTAAATCTTTCTTCACTCATATGTTAACTTTCTGACTCAGGCTTCTTACTTTACATAATTGGGCATTTGCCCCTGGGAGTGTGGGGGTACGGTGGCTTTCTCTGTGATGTGATCACTTCAAATCAAGCCTTCCATTCACTTTCTCACTGTCTTAACGCTTGAGGCACAGGAGAGCAGAACCAATATATTAAAACAGTTCAGGAAGGTTTCTGATGTTCATTTCCAGATTTGGGGAGTAATTTTTTTCCCCAAAAATTTTATTAAATTCTTAGGAAGAGAAATGGGTTCTTCTACCCAGAAACTATCCATGCAGAAATATTACAATATTTCCACACTCAGCTTCAACACATTGATCTTTCAAGACCTCAAAATGTCCCCATTATTTTCCAAAAATAAAATCTCAAGAAGTAGGATTCATAAAAAATATATAGCATCCACCAAAAATATAGTGAAGGTGCCATATATAGACCACATATTCATCAAGCATTCAATAATTGCTCACTTTAAGTAAAACAAATTCTAGTGGTAATGATGGGGAAAATCATGACTTCTATGATAAAAATATGATGCCATTTTATGACGCAAATTTTTCCAGAATTGGCAACGTTTTGTGTTCTTTTTTACCCTTATTTTTAACACTCTCCTTACTCTTTTACCACATTTCAACTTGTTAGCACAGTCCTGGATGTTAAAATCTTAAACTCCATATATTTATACAATGCATATACCTAAAGCAACCTGAATTCAGCATCAGGCAAAGGGATAAGCCCACATACACAGACACACAATTCCCAGACATTTCTCCTCACCCCGTTCTGAAAATTAATTTCTGATTTTTTTTCTCAATTATCTGAAAAGAGGGTGAGGGGAACAGAGAGTTATGCTTATTCCCCAAACAGGACTGTGTTCGAAGAGTGGTTTCATTGGGAGTACTAAAAATGTTACAAAATTTAATAGTTTTTTTAAAAACTGGAAATATGGTGTTTCAGGGCATCAATCTACTATAACAAGTCAGAAGTTATCATTATAAAACCTATACAACAAATGAAGCAAATGTTTTATTAGTTTGTTTAAAAAGCTATTTATAAATAAAGTGAATGTTTCCTTAGGTTTAGCCTTGACTGCATCTCCAGCTTTTATGTGAACTAGACTCATTTTTATTATATACACTTACTTTAAAACAATTTATTAAACTGAACTAGCCCTGTTATCTTTGCTCTTTTAAAAAAATTAAAAAGAAAAAATACTGCCGGAGAAAAGAGAAGATAATTTCATAGATTCTCTATGAGGAATAGGCCCCCCTTTAAAGACATATTGAGAACGGAGTAATGAACTTCTGATTTCACTTAACCGTGTCAGCTATTTGAAAAATGCAAATCAATGGTGTCTGTTTTTCTTTAATAGGACCAGAGATATCTAGATATTAACGCTTCTACAACATGCAAGCCTAGATTGAAACACTCCAATTAACAATTTACCTTTCTCTTTACCTTCACAAGCAAACTTCTCAGGAGAAAAACTCCAAGGGTTAATTTTCTGCCCTTTCCCTTCCATGCAGTGGACAACTGGGTTTCCCTCCCCAGCACCCGCTTCAGCTGCCCTGTTATTGGTGCGCCCAATTGCTCACTTGAATGCCTTTCCGTCCTTTCCCTCATTGCTCGTGCTGACCCGTCCCCCATCCCTGGAGACTGCACAAGTGTTACCTACTCAGGGAAGCCTTCCCTGGCCATGTCCAGAGGCAGACCTCCAGCATGCCCTCCCCTGGGTCCCTGGAGCCCTTCATCACATGTCAGAGCATTTACCAGGCACAAGGTACCCTTTAGTTGGTCTCCCCCACTGACTATAAGCAATGTGAGAGCAGCGCCGTAAGCCTTATTTATCTTTCTATGCCCATCACTCTCCCGTGTCTAGATGTGGCTGGCAAACCATGCAACTCTATTCCATCTCAAGAAGGAGAGCAGAAAGCCCTAGCAGCATCATATGGCCATCATTTCTCGTGGCATTAAGACAGACAGATTTTGCCTAATTTCATTTCAAGCCACACTTCAGCCAAGTTTTCATCCATCCATTCCTTATCCCAAAGATAGAGGATCCTATTTCAGAGAATTGCATCCTCAAACATCCCAAGTCTTTTTACAGCCCTGAAATGGGGTCTGAACAGGGGTCCATGGTGGCAATGGAATGAGGAGGATGGCAGATGCCCAGAAAGTTTCCAAAGTACTCCCACTTTTCCTGCCTCCTTCCCTTTCTCCATGCATTTTCATCTCTTTCAGTAGCACCGACACCCCCTAGCCATCTAATCAAGACAAATCTTTCATGCGGTAATTAAAATACAGCTCATCTTCAAGGGGAACAGAAAAACAAAGCCTGAAACAATTAGCTGACTGTGCCAAACAGCATGGCTCACCCCCTCCCGCCCCCACCCCCTCCTTCCCTCCCTGCTTCTTTCAATCGCTTGCTTTTAAGTATTTTCACAGGAAGAGAACCTCAATCCTGCTGAAAGGTAAGGAACTGAACAGACACTTAGTGTAGGAAATAGTTTAATTGAATTTCATATGAAAAATGCTTAGGACTGTTTAAGACAAATGTCGGGTTCCCTGCTTGGCTGGAATTGCATTAGGCGAGGAAGAGAGAGAGACCCTGAGATACTTGCTAATCTGTTATCCTCAGGTTAGAGCAGAATATTGCATTAGCATGCAAAAGGGCATGAGCCAGCCATACAGGGAAAGACAAGACTTCTCAGAATGAAGACTGCAGAGCAGAGAGTTATTGCACTAGTAATAATTGAGAAGGTGGAAAATGAACTTGCACTTCAGAAGGCTGTGTGTGCCTTGATTACATTAGCACGACTTGTGACATTATGTGGTATATTCGTTTTCATTGTATTAGTTTTTGAACAGTCTGTGAAAGGCCAGTGTTTTATTTGGCTCCCTGAGCCACCTGTCTTTTCTACAACATCCCCTACCAGCACGTTCAAGCAATAGTGTTCAAATTTTCTCAATTCTTTTAACCATTGAAGACTGCCAGCAGTCAGATTAAATTCAAAGGGTTTAGTATAGCTCCAGGTTTTAGCTATATAATTTACTAAGAATGCCCAAAGCACTTGCAATCTAATTTGCTGTTCAGCGATGAATACCATTTCCCAACTAAATCTGTCTGAAATTTCCTTTTGAGACTCTGGAAAAATATACATTTGTGACACCTGGTGTCTTCCTTCTGGCACAGACTCAAAAATATAAAATATTGTTTAAAAACTGCCTGGAGAGAATGATATACCTCAGGCAAGGTGATGCTGGAAAGGGAATCCAGTGAATGGATGTATTTCTTTTATTCCTAGGTCATCTGGATTAGTACTGCCACTCTCTATTTCCTTAGAGAATTTAGATTCTTTTCAAGTTCTTCTAAGTCTAACATTAGCACTATATTCTTTATAGCTATACCAGCATCCCACATATGTTTCATCAGAATCTCAGCTGTCTGAAAAATAAATAAATAAAAAGCACTGCAGAAAAAATCCAGATTTAATAACCTGCAAACCTCTGGAAGTAATTTTGATCTGCTCTGGGAGACGGTGGGAAGTAAATTTGTTAATTCCTAATCTTAGTGTTAATTTTCTTTCTATCACTTAATCCTGAAGCACATTGCTTACCGTGCCCACGTGCCTCCCTTTCACCCTTTTTGAAGGAAAATAGACCAGAAAGGGATCATTAAGTTAAAAGTCACAGCTAACTTTTAGTGTTGTATTGTGTTCTAAACCGATAGCCCTCTCTTACCCGTGATAAAATAGGTATGGGGAACGCTTGCGAAGAAATGTTTGGAAAATCATCTGAGAAACCTGAAACTATAAAACGTTCTTTAACTTTCATTTTTAGATTTCATCTTCTCTCTTCCTGGTACATAGAAATGCAGATTCTTAGCCATAATGAAATGATGCAGTGGCTAAGGAAAATGTAGCTGGCAATTTCCAGGTGAAATGTGAGATCTTGCAAACTCTCTCCCTATCACAGCGATGGACCTCACCACTAAGGAAGGCCCTAGAAATCAAATCAGTCTGAATTAATTTAATTAATAAAAAGCATAATTTGGAAGCCCAGTAGAGATGGCAAAGATTCTAGCTATCCCCACAACAGAGTGAATCACTCGCCATCAAGCCAATGAAATGTAACTCTAGAAATCGAACCATTAAGGTAACTTAATTGGAAAGAGCCAAGTTCATAAAGGCTCTAATGACCTAAGCCTGGTTTCTGCTCTCCCCTTGCAGTTTCCCCTCAATTAACCCTATCTACCTTATAATAAACTCTCCAGTTTACACATTTTGAAAATAATAACGGGGAAGCATTTTTAATGTTTTTTTTAAAAGCCTACCAACATATCAAGCTTTAAAAGGGTAGACAAGTCCCCAAGACCAGAGAAGCAGAACCCTAAGTCTGTAGGACTCTCTTAGCACCTCCTCCCCGAGACATATTTCCTTTTCTGAAACCCACTGACTTTAAAGGATGCTTCAGATGTTCAAAAGCATGGCACAAAATGAAACAAAAGCCTGATGTCATGATATTTTGAATTTTCACATTTCTATTACAATGGAATAAAAAAATATTATTTGCCTATTTCATAAAAATGAAAATGAATCTGCTTTTCAAGCATCATCTTTCTCTACACTTCCAACCGAGCCCATCTCCACCCACTTCAACTTATAATAAACAACCACACTTGTTTCTAGAGCCCCACACAGAAAATTAATGTAGTCAGCCATTCACTTTCCAATTAATTTAGTGAAGCAGCAACTAAATAATCCAATTCTATTAAGTCTGAACATAAAAATATCAGCTGCATAGTGCTTGGTAGAAATTAGGAAGAGAAGGAAGATGAGAAATTGCTATCATTTTTAAATGCCTTCTATGTCGGTTACTTTGCTAGGTCCTTGCATGCATTATTTTACTGTCATCCTTACAAGAATCATGCAAAGAAGGAATTATTATCTTTATTTTATAGAAACTGTCTTTACATAAAAATTTTAAGTAACTTCCCAAAGATCATAGAGCAAGTACATGGCAATGCTGGGATGGTATCCAAACTGACTTCTTGAGTTGAAATGAAAATGAATGAGCGTTCGAGTTTGCTTGCTGCCAGAATGCAATATACCAGAAACAGAATGGCTTTTAAAGAGGGGAATTTAATAAGTTGCTAGTTTATAGTTCTAAGGCCAAGAAAATGTCCCAGTTAAAACAAGTCTATAGAAATGTCCAATCAAAGGCATCCAGGGAAAGATACCTTGGTTCAAGAAGGCCGATGAAGTTCAGGGTTTCTCTCTCAAGTGAGAAGGCACATGGCAAACATGGTCGGGGCTTCTCTCTAGCAGCCGGAAGGACACATGGCGAACACGGCATCACCTACTAGCTTCCTCTCCTGGCTTCTGGTTTCATGAAACTCCCCAGGAAGCATTTTCCTTCATCTCCAAATGTTGCTGGCTGGTGGACTCTGCTTCTCGTGGCTACATCGTTCTTCTCTGCTCTCTCTGAATCTCCCACATTCTCCAAAATGTTTCCTCTTTTTCAGGATTCCAGTAAAGTAATCAAGACCCACCTAGAATGGGCAGAGACACATCTCCACCTAATCCAGTTTGACAACCATTCTTGATTGAGTCACATCTCCAGGGAGATGATCCAATTACAGTTTCCAACATGCAGTACTGAATAGGGATTAGAAGAAACGCTGCCTTTACAAAATGGAATTAAGATTAAAACATGGCTTTTCTAGGGTACACACACCCTTTCAAACTGGCACAATGAACAATAAAAATTAAGACACTTTCTGCATCATTATATATTAGATGAGGGTCTATAATTGATATTTTTAATAGATCTATTTGTCTAAATTGTAACTTTGCTGCTATTGTTTTCTCATTCTAAGATAGATCCATTTACTTTTTGAAGAACAACTCAATCTGTATCTGTTCCTTTCCATTGCTTCATCTTGTTCCTTTCCTTTCCTCATGGACCAAAAAAAAAAAAACAAAAACAAATTATTTCTCCCAAGACTCAGGCAAAATGACAAGGAGTATGGCTTTACAGGAATTATAAATTGTATTTAACTAAATATTAATTATAAATACAGAATTGTTTGTTACATTTTATTGATACTTTTCATATGCATTTCTGATTGGAATAACTTTACAGAGAATTAAGTTCCAATAAAATCCCACAAGACGTAGTATATGTGTCAGACATCTAAAAATTCTTGAAAAAGCAATTATACTGTGTGCTGTCTAATAATAAATCCAAATGGACAGCTATGGTACAAACTGCATTTCCTAACAACTCTACCCCCACCTGACTCTGCATTTCAATCTTTGCTAGACTCTCTGCAAAAGAACAGATGTTCTGCTTTGGGTTGAGAAATCAACGGTTACCATTCATATGTTCCAAAAATTCAAGGGCCTAGTGCTGCTGTTTTAAGGATGCTAATTAATTCTAGCCCTTATGCTCCAATATTATTGCAATTTCAATCAATTGCAATCTCACAGGACCTTGGTCCCCAGCATCTCCTTTGAAAGCCTATGGGGGGGAAAAACTAGGAAATGTACACTTCACTGACATAGAAAAAGTAAATTAATCGAACAGCTCTGATTTTATATATGTCTCATATTATTATCATTGCCATCATCTTTGTTATATTGATTTGAACAGCTCAGATGCCATATAAAATTGAGACAGTGTCAAGAGATGCCTTTTGGTCATAATTTTCCCATTCATTTATCATTCAAACAGACTAATTTTGGAAACAGCATTGAAAATGTCTGAATATGTTCTTAATTTTTTTTGTTGTTGCTTGCATCTTTTTTGGTTTTTTTGCTTTCATATCTGTGTTTTGTGTGTCATACTTAACTAGAACCTTTGTCAAAAAGTAGGCTCCAGGGCTCAAAGCCCAGAGATCCACCAGGGTATCTGCATTTCTTTAATATACACCCTACTCCAAAACAGATGGCCCAAGAACTTCGAGAAGCACTGCCTTCAGCCAGCCAAGCTCCTAAACATAGTGGTGTAAGAATCTGTGTGCCCTTTGCCCAAGATGAGAGAGTTCAAACAGAAGTGATTGTTGGGTTATGGCTGGTGTAAGATTCCATTCTCTTTCCAATAATGGACTCTGATCTGCTCCCCAGCCCCTGGGACAGACAGCTCTCACACTGGCACTTCCCAGTGCCTCCAGTAGTCTGAATCACCTGGGGTGATGACAATGGTAGAGATGCTACCAAGGAATCTACTTTTGTAACAATCACCCCAAGTGACTCATATGCACCCTGAGGTTTGTGCTTCTGCACAGCACCGAGAAGTTATGCCCAGTAAAAGAACAGTGACTAAGGAGCCAGCCAGACCTGGTTTGGAATCTAAGATTTTTTATTTAGAACTGCCTGACTTGAGCAAGTTTCTTAATCTCTCTGAGCTTTAGTTCCTTCATCACTAAATTCGGAATAATAATAGTACCTTTCAAATTGCTGTGAGAATTAAGAATGCAATGTTTATCAAAATATATGGCACTCAGTAGAAATTTGCAAACAGTAGTAGTAAGAGTGTCACATTTGTGTATTGCCCACCAGTCTGTGGAACAAATGGGCCAATGAGCTTCTCCAATAACTATTCACATCAGTTGATACACAATATTACTTTGGTTTTTCTCTGGAGGGCAAGGAATGTTATTTAGTTTGAGGGGAGTTTTGGACGGACACAAGAAAGAGGAGGGGGAAAGAAAGAACATAAAGGAGGTATGACAGTATTTCCTGCCACTTGAATTCATAGCATACCCCAAGACAGGAAGAAATAAGGATGAGTGCTAAAAGGAGCTGTTTCCTAAAGAGATTTTTGAGACTGCATGCCAAAGTAGTGATGTTGTAGGACTCAAGTATACAGAAATGGGGAGGTTGCCATCCTCTATTTCTGTGTGGAATTCGTGGCCGCTCAGAAACGTACAGATGGGTATATTGGAAACATCAACATACAGCGCTTGGTATGGGTATCAGTGGCTTCCCGGCTGCTCCCTCAGAGCTAGCAATGGAAAGGCTTGGGGAATGGGGAATCAGCCAGGAAGTCACCAAAGAAAGCAAAGAAAACAGTCGAATGCTGCTTAGTGTCTAAAGCTGAAAACTTGATTTGTCAGTATCTGCCAGGCATTGCTCAGGAACCCCCACACACACCTGGGGGTAGGGCAGGTTAGCACCCTGCAAGAGGAGACCAGGATTGGGATCAGAAACCCTGGGTCACTGATATCACCTTGCCTTGCTTTGCATCCACAGATCATTGAGTATTCAGTGACAATTCTGATTATAAATGCCCACTGTTGGTCCCAAGGGGAACTAGCCAAGCAGGAACAGAGAAAAATAAATGCTCTTTCTTTGCCAGAACTAAATGTCAAAATAAAAGCTCCAATGGTGGTAACCATTTTTTACATGGGCTTGGTTGTCACTGATCTCAAGCAAATTCATTTAACTTACATGTGATACAGTCTCCTCATCTGTGAAATAGCCTAGTCGACAGAGGCTCTCCAGCTTGATATATGAAAGTAAAAATAGTTCAAGTTGATA